>NC_079431.1:2716158-2726158 GCF_026213295.1 Gadus chalcogrammus
GAGGTGGGAGAGAGGAAGGAGAAGAGAGAGTTATGGGGGAGAGGAGAGAGGGGGGGGGGAGATGGGGAGGAGGAGGAGAGAGAGGGTTACATTAAATGTTGCGCCACTATTCTGAACAAATGCTAAGCTAAAACATGCTTGTCAAAAGCTTTATAAAAAGCTAAAAAGCATACACTATAAATTCGAGGACATCTTTCTATTTCCAACCAATACGTCCTACAAATAGAAGGTAGAGATAACATCCTTAACGCGTAAGATACCAATACTAAATGTACGCGGTTTACATGGCAGTACTACCCTCACTCATTCAGCATCGATCGTCTTCACTCACTTTCATCGGTGCCTTTGATTGGCTGACGTTTCTGCAGCTTCTCGTCTCCCATGCTGAACTGCCTCAGGAGGATCTTGTGCTGAGGGGGGGGGGGGGGGTCAAACAGGTACATTCAAAACCCTCACAGCTTTATTGACAATTGAACATTATTCCACGACACAATGGTCGATGGCGCACCTTTTTCTTGGAGGCTTTGGCGTCTTCAGTGCTGATAAAACATGAAAATAATTAATATCAACACACAAGAAGAGTTTGCCAAATAAACTGAATACATGTGCTATCAAGGCCACTTTACAGAGCAGATGAAGGAAACTTACTTGCTGTTCACGATTTTCTGCAGGTCTGGGAGTTGGTCTTTGAGTGGGAGGACTCTGGCATCAGCTGTTACACACCTCAGAAACTCCTGCAGTGACAGCTTAGCATCAATGGAAGTAGTGGAATGTAGACGTGAAGATGCTTTAGCAGAGCAGTGCACCTCAGCCTGCATGCTGGCGTGTATGTAAGGTACACCTAGTGGAGGCCACGTGGTCTAAAGGTGGGTCTACCTGTAGGATCTCTGAGCAAGAAGCCTCAACCCTACCTGCTCACTCAGGACATGCCTCTTCATCGAAGACGAGGTCGCTTTGAGTGAGAGTGACTAGTAGCAGATTTGATCATATTTGAAAGCTACAACTAAAATGTTGCCCCTATCGCTGAATGAGTAACCATCCATTTGACCCTCCCTGGCTTATAACTCCATCACGTTAGGTTATGGTCGGGTGGTGTACCAGAAGGTGATTGGCCTACTAGACCTGACAAGTTTATTAATTCACATCTGGCTCTTAAAAACAGTACCTAGCATTGTGTAGCGTCTTGTGCTAGTTATATTCGTTGTATACGGGGAACGGGTTAACCTAAGTCATGTTAATGCTTGGCACTTGGTTCAGGGAAAATCTTTCGATAGATAGATGTTTACTTTAGATAGATAGATGCATCATTAGAGAGATAGACGCATACTTTATTGAAACTCAAAGTTTACTTTCCTGTACCGACGGCGATATATATTCTCACTTTCTTCGGAAAAATGTACTGATTGTTGCTTTGAGAAAAGTGTGAATGTAAATATAAAGCGATGTTCAGGAGGGGGTGGGCCTCTCCATGGGGGGTCGGGGGCGGGGGGGGGACGGGGGGCACCTGGAGGAAGGTGAGGGAGGCGTCCTCCTCCTGCAGGTGGTGTCCGTGCACGGCGGCCCAGCGCAGCACCAGCCGCACCACCCTGCGCTTGTTGTTCAGGGTGTAGTCCAGCTGCTCCTGCTCCGAGCCCTGCGACGCCTGCGCCCGGTAGGTGGTCCGCCCGCGTTAAGGACCCCCACACGACACACACAGGGGGGGGGGGGGGGGCAGGGGGGGCGAGGGGGCGGAGAGGGGATGGAGACACAACTATCAATCAGAGGGGGAGGGAGGGGGGAGAGGGGGGGGGGGAGAGAGAGGGAGAGGGAGAGAGAGAGAGAGGGAGAGAGAGAGAGAGAGAGAGAGAGAGAGGAGAGAGAGAGAGAGAGGAGAGAGAGAGAGGGAGAGGGGGGGGAGAGAGAGAGGGAGAGAGAGAGAGGGAGAGGGGGGAGAGAGGGGGAGAGGGAAAGAGAGGGAGAGAGAGAGAAAATAGAGAGCGAGAAGGAGAGAGCGGGAGCGAGAGAGAGAGAGAGAGAGAGAGAGAGAGAGAGAGAGAGAGAGAGAGAGAGAGAGAGGGAGAGAGCGCGAGAGAGAGAGAGAGAGAGAGAGAGAGAGAATAAGAGAGAGAATAATAAGAATTTCCTCAGACTCTAGATGGAGAATATGCCATCATGCGCGCAGTATTTATAGACCTAACTGAAAATGTAAGAGTTCATTGTTATCGCGTCAAAGGATATTGGGCCATGAGTACGGGGCAGAGCCGGGCGTTGGGGATGAACACGCAGTGCATGAGCACAAAGTCATCCAGAGAGGGGTCTGGGGAACATCACAGAGGTCAAAGGTCATCACCGAGGTCAAAGGTCATCACAGAGGATCAGGAACACAACCAAAACAAACGCTGGGGGAAGGTGATCGCGATAACATTGGATTACCGAGACAGGCTCTGAAACAGGTTTATTAATATCACAGGTACATTCCTCAAACCTGTTACCATAACAACAGGAGGAGGGGGGGGGGGGGGGCTGGTACCTGACTCTGTGAACTGGGCGTCCAGCCGCATCATCTCCAGGAGATGCTCCAGAATCTTCTCTGGAGTCCCCGCCATGATGGTGTACCTGCAGGGGACCACGGAGGAGATAGCCTCACTCATCAAGGTGAGGCCCCCGGCCTCATATCGTACCTGGGGCCCTAGCTGGGGCCCTTCCCTAGGTTGTGTGTCTCCATCACGCAGTTTCTTTAAGGGCCTCCTCTGATACCTAACCCTGGTAGCCAGGTTTTGGTCACATGATTACGAGGAAGAGTGGGGAAGTACCACACTAACAAAGAGATGCAGAAGTCACTTAATAGATTAAAGGGGAAGTGCGCAGACGTAAGGGGCATCTAACGGAATGGACTTGGCAGAAGTACAACATTATATTCGTAAGTAGGTTTTAATGAGGTTTTAATGTATAATCCCACAAACTTAAGAATGGTTGTGTTTTCTTTAGCTTGGAACGAGGGAATTGGAGATGGAGACAAAAGAAAAAGAGAAATCGAGATTCAAACAGCCATTTCGTTATGATGCAATAAAACAAGTGTCTGTTTTTGTTCAATGGAACTTAAAGAGGAGTGGTAGAGATTAGAAAGCACTCAGCAAGCCCTACCCTGTGAGTCCTCAAGTTTCGTAAGTTTCTAAAGGATTCCCACAACATTCTGCTTTCACAACACTTCTGTAGTCTGTGTGAATAAAGCCACTTCCTCTGGGCACTCCCTGGGAATGTGGGGGCGTCTGGCTCTTTATTGACCAAAGTGCTCTTTGCCAGACATCACTCTGGAGATGTTTAATAATTTAAGGATACCATTTTCCATTTATATTTAAAAAAAAAAGCCAAACTATTAAGCCTTGATAATCGTAATCTTTCACTATTTTTCCTCAAAGACAAAAATAAATAAATAATGTATTGAAATCATTGTCTCGCCCCTACTGTCTCTCCCTTTCAGTCACTCTCTCCCCCGTTTCCTCTCTCTCTCTCCATCTCTATCCCTTTCTCTCTCCCCCTTCTCTCCATCACTCCTCTCCATCTTTCCTCTCTCTCTCCCACTCTCGGCCTTCTCTCTCTCCCCTTTTCTCCCTCCCTCCCTCCCCCTCCCCCTCTTTCTCCCCCCCCTCTTCTCTCTCTCCCCTTTTCTCCCTCCCTCCCTCCCCCCCTTCCCCCTCTCACTCCCCCATCTCCTCTTCTCTCTCTCTCCCTCTCCCTCCCCCTCTCTCGCTCCCTCACGCTCTCTCATACTCGCTCTCTATTTTCTCCCTCTCCCCCCTCCCCCTCTTTCTCCCCCCCTCTCCTCTCTCTCCCCCTCTCCCTCACCTCTTGCCTCATCGACTCAACCACAACACGCCGCAATGCATGCTGGTACCCAGCAGGTTGCGAGGGGTCAGAGGTCGTACTTGTGGTGGGCGGGGGGGGTCCCGTGTGGCGGGGTCCGGCTGAGGCTCTTCTCCAGGACCAGGACGTCCTGGTGGTGCTCCTTCAGCCGCACCGTGTTGGCCTCCACCCCCTGCACACAGTCATGTGTTCACCACCAGGTAATGCACTCACTCAGACCGGTTCATGCGTTCACATCCAGGTAATGCACTCACTCAGACCGGTTCATGTGTTCACATCCAGGTAATGCACTCACTCAGACCGGTTCATGCGTTCACATCCAGGTAATGCACTCACTCAGACTGGTTCATGTGTTCACATCCAGGTAATGCACTCACTCAGACCGGTTCATGCGTTCACATCCAGGTAATGCACTCACTCAGACCGGTTCATGCGTTCACATCCAGGTAATGCACTCACTCAGACCGGTTCATGTGTTCACATCCAGCCAGGTAATGCACTCACTCAGACCGGTTCATGCGTTCACATCCAGGTAATGCACTCACTCAGACCGGTTCATGCGTTCACATCCAGGTAATGCACTAACTCAGACCGGTTCATGCATTCACCACCAGGTAATGCACTAACTCAGACCGGTTCATGCGTTCACATCCAGGTAATGCACTCACTCAGACTGGTTCATGCATTCACATCAAGGTAATGCACCCACTAATTACTGTATAATGCATCCACCACATCAGGTTCATTAATGCACTCACTCAGACTGGTTCATGCAAACCACCACATAAAGTGCATTAATTCATTCACTCAAGAATGGTTCATGCATTCATGACATCAGGTGCATTAATGCATTCGTGATAATATCATCAGGATAATTAATACATTATGTCTATCTGCTCTGTCAAATGAATACTAGACAACTACAGAGTACACTGACTGCAGTGCTTAAGCGACTTAAACCGACTCCATGCTAAGTGTGTTTTCATGGATTCCTTTCGAGCCCGTGTCTGTGATCAAGAAGAGCTCTGCAAACACAGAAGGCTTGACTCAAAAACAACACTCCATCATGCCCCGACCACTGACATCATGCTCTCTGCGCTGCCGCCTAACGTCAGAGCTGCTCCTCTGTGTGGAGACAGCAACATGACATCACCCCTAAACCCGCTGGATTACAGGGACGGCCCCCCCAGACACACACAGAGACCCCCCTGTCAGCGTTCTGACGACTGGCCTCAGACCACCGGAAGGTCACCATGGGGGGGGTCTTTCTGACCAGTCCAGGCATGAGATTTATAAGATAAACGACTGCACACACGCACGTGTACACACACACACACACACACACACACTATCATTATCATGCACGTTCCAATTCATAATTGATGTGCTTTCAAAGCTTTCATAGAGACAATAAAGACCAGGGGAAACTGTACAAGACACCAGTTAAACCGACAGTCAGCTGTCGGTTTAACTGATCAATTGATATATCTGCCCCAATCTGCCGCCGCCGGGCTCACCCGTAGGATCCGGTTGAAGTCCTCCTTGTCCACGCGCAGGAAGTGGCAGTTGTCCTCGTGCAGCACGATGGAGGCGGCGCGCGGCGAGTCGTTGACCAGCGCCAGCTTCCCGAAGTCATCGCCCTCGTGCAGGGTACAGACGACCCCCTGTGGAGAAGAGCAACACACGGGCACGCCGTTGGGAGGCAGGGCGGACACCGACGGACATCGTCGTGAACGCGGGCGCCACCGTGGTGGTCGCTGGTGTGTTCGCGTGATATTTGCTGAGTGAAATAGTATCAGTAGACTATGCTACTTGACTGTATATAAATACTAGGGATGCACCGAATATTCGGCCACGGTTTCGGCCGAAGGAGTAAAAAGGCTGAACATAATACACCGGACATTTTTATTTAAAAAAAATAAAATAAAAAATAATAATATTGTTTTACTCATTTATTTAAAGGTACATTGTTCTTAAATTCTTGCTATAAAGTCTGCTGGAATGTTAGAAAAATTAAATAAATATTTTGTATCAAATTTGTAAAAGATTTTTTTTATTGAAAAGCAAGACAAAAAAGTTAATAATGGACATTTAATTGTTTGATTTATGCAATGGTGAAAATTAAAGCAAAATGAATGAAAAACAGTAAAAGCCACATTCGGTATTCGGTTTATACTGTTTCAGTATATTCGGTTTCGGTTTCGGCCAAGAATTTTCATTTCGGTGCATCCCTAATAAATCCCCTGTAATCTCATCCACGTGACTATTCATTCTCGCACTGTTCATTTTATGCTACTCGTACCTCACTTTCATGTTGCTGCTGTATTGCACTGTATGAGAATTCATATTAAAATTGCCCTTTAATTGCTCTTTTGCACTTCTATTTAGATCTCCAAATATTCAAATACATTTCGTTGTCACTGTACTTTGTACTGTACTCTGCACAATGCGCAACGACAACAACGTTTAATCTGAATCTGAATCTGAAACCGAAGGAAAGGAATCACCCACCTTTCCGTAGATGACCACGTTGACGGAGCCCTTCAGGATGATGTACCACGAGGTGCCCTCCTCCCCCTGACTGAACACTGGGGGGGGGACAACAGTGTCAATCACCAGTATCAGCTCCTCATCTCGCCAAGGAAAGGTAGGACTCAGAAACCAGCCTCAATAGGTTGTGAAGTTACTCATGAAAACGACAAAAAACGTATTTTAATTTCAGCCTTATTCAAACTTCATCCATGGTGGTTATTAAGATAAATATGAATGTGTTGTTGCCTCCAATGAACAAATCCTCACATAGCGAAAGCTTTGTGCTTGGTGATGCATGCATCATTCTAGGCCTTACACGATATGCATCAATGCTTAACATAAACAAGGAAATGTAAATTATAGATAATCTGGCTGTAAGTGCATCTGCGTCTAGGTTTTGCAGACGTGTATATTTATTCTGTTTGTCCCCCTGTTGGTTCGTAGTTGCTTACACACTGTGCCGGCGTTGGCGTGAGACTCAAAGATCAGTACCCCCGACAGTTCTCTCTTCACCTGGGACAAAGAGAAGGGATTCTTTATGCTTAAAGGGCCGACTTCTTCCAACGCAGTCCGAAAGAAAGCAGCCGCATAATATCACATCGTAGCACATGATTTTGCACGGCGTATGATTGCGCTGGTCCTGTTTTAAACAGCCAGAAAGCAATGTTTAAATGAATACACAAACGTTATCAACTGGAACATTTTAAACACAGTGCTTCTTCATTCAGCGTCGTCAATTATGCCAAATGTTTTTGGGGGATTTCGGGACGCACATCTCCAGAATGTTTACTTGGAAACAGTTTGACACACATGTTGAACATTATGCATTTAACATTATTATTATTATTATTATTATCACTCTGATGGGCAAAGGTGACAGGGTGCTGATTACAGTCATCGGCGGTCGGGCGTACTCACAGTGATGGATAAATGGGATAAGGCTTTTATATGCAGCAGCTCTTCATAGATGATCTCCAAATCGTCTGCCGTCCTCTCTGACGGCCTGAAGACATGAGTTAGCATCAGTTCAATTAAAAAAAAACTCTGAAAACCTCAACGCAGTCAATCAAACAGAAAAAACGGATTCCTTAAAAATGAGAGCAGAATATTCAGAACTGTAAACTAAGAGTGATTTGAATCCACCCTTAATTTTGTACCAATTATACTATTGATTGCTATTCGTTGCACTCACACACTCTGTTTGTCCATCAGTTGTACTGTACATTGTCCTGTCTATAGTAACTGTCAAATGTTTAATGGACGCACCCACATTTAATTCCTGTGTGTCTTATCGTCTGGGCGACCAAGAGTTCTGAGTGGGAGTCTTCAGCCCTAAAGCCAACGTCTTGTTAGGAGAGACGCAAAACACTATTATTGAATTTCCGTGTACAAAATAGACTTGATTATGTCTGCGGCGAGCAAACAAACCCAGCCCTGCTACACTCACGGCACGTGCACCTCACTCTGTTATAACAACACATGCATCTACATTTAGGGTATTTAGAAGACACTTTTATCCAAAGCAACTTACATAAGTACATTTGGCAGAAGAAAGAGAAACAACCATATATCGCTGTCAATACAGTAAGGATGTTCATAGAACCAAGTGCCAAGCTGTTTGGGAGATCTTCTGTGTCCCTTCTCACCTCAGATGCCCAGAGCCACGCCCCTATATGCCACGCCCCTTTATCCGCCCATTAATTTTCCCACTCTGCCCATCACTCAATCACTCCCTGCCACAGACTATTTAAGCCACACCTGTGGCCACACCCTTTTCCTTTGGTCAGCGACACTGACACCTTGAGAGCTGTGCCTTTGAACTCCTCGTGTGCGTATACTGAGCAATGTGAGTTTGTTTTATGTAATCTTATAAGGCTTGTTGAAAGATTTATTTAACTGAATTTGGGCAATGAATTGTGGAGCTGATTGTTGCTATCTAGAAACCACACACTTCACACACCCTACCTACCTACCTACCTACCTACCTACCTACCTAAACACACATACACACACACCTACAAACACTCATCCAAACAGTCCTGCTCATACCTTTGAAAAATAAAATAAAAAAATAAAATTCCAAACTTCGGGCCTCTGACTGGACGACCCTGTGTTCTCACCGACGCACCCGTTGGTCTCAGGCCAGCCCCGAGACATTCCTCAAAACCTCCTCTTCACAAGCACTGACAGTCAAGAGGTCAAACCCTTCGCCGTACACAACTGAGACGGCTAGGATAAGACGTTACACGATGCTAAGTACTGTTATTAAGTGCCAGGTGCAATAAGTGCGTACATTAAGTGTGAGGATGCACAACACACAATAAGTGCGTACATTAAGTGTGAGAACGCACAACACACAATAACTGCGTACATTAAGTGTGAGGACGCACAACACACAATAAGTGTGTACATTAAGTACCAGGATTTACAACACACAATAAGTGCGTACATTAAGTGTGAGGATGCACAACACACAATAAGTGCGTACATTAAGTGTGAGGATGCACAACACACAATAAGTGTGTACATTAAGTGTGAGGACGCACAACATACAATAACTGTGTACATTAAGTGTGAGGACGCACAACATACAATAAGTGCGTACATTAAGTGCCAGGACGCACAACACACAATAAGTGTGTACATTTAGTACCAGGATTTACAACACACAATAAGTGCGTACATTAAGTGCCAGGACACACAACACACAACAAGTGCGTTATACGGTCTGAGTTCTTCTCCGGGTGGTGCTACGGTCTGTCCCGGCCCCCGGCCCCCGCCCTCCACGGCCCCCGGAGCCTCACCGTTTCCTGAGCACCATGCGGAGGTGTGCGTCGGGGCCGAGCTGGGCCAGGAGCCCCAGGGCCTCCTGCAGCTCGTCGGGGCCCTCCTTCGGCTCCCCGTCGCCGGGCGGGGCCGGGGCCTCCTGCTCGTCACCCAGGAAGCGGTAGAAGACGTACTTGTCCTGGAAGCTGAGCTCCTGGTCCACTGGGAGCCGGGGGGGGGGGGAGTGTTAGCCTCGAGACACACGAAGCAGACACGGATGAGGCACACACCTTACACACGCACACACACACACACACATGCACACACACACACACACACAAATCAACAAACACACAGACACACACACACACACGCAAATAAACAAAAACACAGACACACACACACACATGCGCACACACACACACACACACACACACACACACACACAAATAAACAAACACACACACACAAACCACAACCGTCAAACACATACATAATCAACCCACACAGACACACAGACGCACACACACACACACACACAAACACACACACACACACACACACACACACACACACACACACACCACACACAACACACACACACACACACACACACACACACACACACACACACACACACACACCTTCCCAGTGAGCCTCACTGAGGTTGAGGACCCCCTCCTCCAGCAGGGCCTGCCACATGCCCACTGCCTGGCTCCGGGAGTGGACACAGCTCTGCTGCATCTGCCAGTCGACCAGCTCTATCCCCACACAGCAGCGCCTGGACACAGAGACATAGAACTGTAACACATAGAGACAGCTCTATCCCCACACAGCAGCGCCTGGAACAGAGACATAG
>NC_079431.1:2728658-2831945 GCF_026213295.1 Gadus chalcogrammus
ATTATATTTAGACTCCGTGAACTAACCCCACGGCCACACAAACATGTCAGTGACCCGGTCTGTTCTGACAGGCTGAAGGATGGACCGCACCGACGGTTGTGTTAAATGGACTGCCTTTGTACAGCGCTTTTCTAACCTGTTGCCACTCAGAGCGCTTTACAATATTGCATAACATTCACCCATTCATGCACACATTCACACACCGACGGCGGTGTCAACCACGCAGGGCGACAGCCGGCTCGTCGGGAGCAGTTAGGGCATGAGGTCTTGCTCAGGGACACCTCGGCACTCAGCTAGGAGGAGCCGGGGGATCGAACTAGCAACCTACCGGTTACCAGCTAGGATGAGCCGGGGGATCGAACTAGCAACCTTCCGGTTACCAGCTAGGAGGAGCCGGGGGATCGAACTAGCAACCTTCCGGTTACCAGCTAGGAGGAGCCGGGGGATCGAACTAGCAACCTTCAGGTTACCAGCTAGGAGGAGCCGGGGGATCGAACTAGCAACCTTCCGGTTACCAGCCAACCCGCTCTGCCTCTTGAGCCACATGCTGCCCACGAAGGCCGACGAATGGATCGAGAATAAGTGGTGAATAAAGTGGTGCGAAAGCAAGCCGTGGTGACTCGTGAGGGAATACCTTATTCAGATGTTTGGCGAGTGGCCCTGCGGTGTTGTTGCTGATGTTCTCTTTGTCCGGCGTTTCTGAACGAGAAAAATACGAGAATCCATCACATCAATGAACCCCTAAGGACCGATGAAGCAGAATCATTAAAATACCTGGGTACTTAATACCGCGAGAACGGATAATGACCAAATTAAATCTTAACGCGTGTGGTCATTTTGAGCAAAAAACGAGAGACCTGCTTGTGTGCGAGGGAATTACACGGACAGACGCACAATGAGTAACACGTTTCGCATGCATGGTTTGCTCTTCAACTTGTTAACCAAATGCTCATTTGTTAATCCAAAGAGCGGATTATGAAACAGCATTATTACGCTCACACTGCGTTCGTATTCAGCTGCGTCACGCCAGGGTCTGGAGAGATGAGTACTTATGGCTCCGAGCCCTCTAGCGCCGAGCCTTGTGCCCAGCCAAGCCTGCTCGGGCCAAATGGAGAGGGGGGGGGGGTGTGGGGGGGTTGTTGAGGGGGGGGGGGGGGGGGTTGCCCGGCTATTCTTAGACCGGACTTGTAGTTTGCCGATAACAGCAAAACAAAGAGCGAAACCCCAAACGACAGGAAAGGTGGGCACCGGCTGACGTCATCAGGGGCGACGCGTGAATCTGCCTATTTTACAAAGGATACTTAGCGCGGGCAGCCGGTGACTGGCGCTGATTCACTGATTATAGAGAAAGACTTTGATTCGATGCAAGGGGGGTTTGTTGTGTTTCCCCGATGAGACATAAGTCTCATCGGGGACCTATGGTACTCTGATGAAGAGAAAATTGCACTTGACCTGTTTTGATTTTCACAAAAATGTCACATTGACAACATTCGGATAATGTAAAGATTTCCCATTTTCTACAAAACAGGGCAATCGAAGGACACATTAGGACACTGGCACTAAATGTACGCACATATTGTGAGTTGTACGTCCTTGCACTTAAATCTGGTACTTAGCATCGTGTAGTGTCTTAACCTAGCTATCTTTGTTGCATACAGACAATGGGTTATCCTAACATTATAAGTGCTTGGCACTTGGACCTATGAACATCCTTACTGTACCGACAGCGATATATTATTTCTCCTCCTTCTGACAAATGTACTTATTGTAAGTCGCTTTGGAAAGAAGCGTTTGCCAAATGCCCCAAATGTAAATGTTAATGTACATAAAACGAATGAAGTGCGTCGGTCGGTTCTGAATCCACAGCAGACTTACGGTCGTTACTGCGGCTGTTTTCCATGACACCGTAAGGCGGGGGCAGCAGGCCGGCCATAAACTGGTGATAATTCTGTGAAGACAGGAAACACCACAGTCAACATCACCGTCAAAAACAATGATCACATTTCTTCCGTCCTGCACTGTCTTTCGTCTCGTAAGACAAAAATACTACGTCGGGCGACATCATCGGCGTGGAAGTTAAAGTTACGATGACAAACGAATGACCCGTGTGCGTGTGTGTTTCTGTGTGTGTGTGCGTGTGTGTGTGTGTGTGTGTGTGTGTGTGTGTGTGTGTGTGTGTGTGTGTGTGTGTGTGTGTGTGTGTGTGTGTGTGTGTGTGTGTGTGTGTGTGTGTGTGTGTGTGTGCGTGCGCGCACATGCAGTATACGAGCCATGTTTTGCACGGTCTGTGTGCTTCAGAGTAAGAGCGTGCACGGAGTCGTCGGGCTGCCAGGGCTGCAGTCACGGGCAGATTAATCAGGGCATAACAGTGGCTGTAAGGAACCCTCACAGCCACTGGGCCCTGCGCGTTATGTAAGACGCATTTCCCTCTGCCCATTTGTTCGTATAAATGTCACGTCTTTCTCTTTGTGACAGCCCAGAAGCGATCATATCAGAGACGGGTCAAATGCAGTTTTTTCAGCAAACAATAGTATAATTAAGTAGCTCTAGGCTTTCTATATTCCATGCAGCTGTCCAACTTCACCCTATTAAAGTATAACAATATAAGAACTTGAAGTGATATGACTACAGTGTAACAGTAACGTCTGTGTTATCGAATGCATTCGATGGATGTAAGGAAGCTGGGGTCAACCGGTCTGCGGGTTACATGTAGAGGTAAAGAGTACAGTGTGAGCTCTCTGAACGAGCTCTGATAAAATAGCTTATTGTGGTCCGCTTGGCAGCAGAGCTCTCAACAAGGTCGCCAGAGACCCGCTGAAAGGCAGGAATCGGGAGTCATCTGATACATTATGACAAAGTGCTCTCAGAGGTCGTGCTTGAATTAAATTCTAACCTCCGAGGTCGCTTAACCGCATTAAGAACATCAGAATCCCCTCTCCTCCCCTCTCTCCCCTCCGACAGAAGCCATTTAAAAATCCCATAATGACCTCATTAAAAAGAAAAAATGCTTTCTCACTAATCTTCATGAAGAGCTGTGAAATCGACTTGGGAATATCCGAACCGTGCAGCGATAAACATCACAATTCCAGATCCCCAATGGCCTTCATCAGCCTAGACGCAAAATTCTATTAACATCATTTAGCAGACACTTTTATCCTAAGAGAAATGCAGTGAAATACGTAATTCTCACACATCTCAATGACGAGCAGGTGTGTGTGTGTGTCGGGGAGGGAGGGGGTAAGGTTAGGGAGCATTTTGCTCAAGGACCCCTAGAGGAAGTCTGCGGGCACCGGGCTTCGAACCAAGAACCTTTCGGCTCCGACGCGAGCGGCTTCTTTCAGCGGACTTAAGAAGCAAACCGATGACGTTAGCGGGACAGAAGAGGAAGCTAATGGAGCGACACCTCGCGTGGCCAGAGAACCACTTTGAGCTGGCGCTGGGGGACAGTACTGGGTCCACTGGGAGGTGGAGAGGGAGGAGCGGCACGCTGGCTGGAGCGGGTGGAGGCGGCAGCAGCCAGGGTGGGGATGTTTTTTCAAGATTGGATTAGTGGGGGATTAAGAGTATTGTCGGGTGCGTAAAACCACTCAGTGTTTATTTTGCCAGCGATGACGTCGCAGCCCGCGCTGCACTCGCTGTGACTCCTGCTTGGGACGAGGGAATGCAACGGAAAACAAATCGCTCACGGCAACAGAAAAACGACTGGCGAAGCATGTTAAGTGTTAGGTGGCGTCGCTTCGCAAGAATAGAGCGGGAAGCTTCCCACCAAGGAAAATGGGAAGCAAGTTTAACATTTGACTGACTTTGTTTTTTATTTTGTCTTGCATTGCAGGTATCACTATGTGTAACATATCTTAATTTCCCCTTAATACCAATAATTCAGAAGGACTATAAATCAAAGTAAAAGTAAAGTCCATCAGCCTGATAAAATAGTACATTTGTATTGTATTGTTTCCGATGCGGAGCGGGATGTAGTTCATCTCCTTCAGGAATCCATAAAGATGATGTATCTTAATATGAGTTTATCCCCCTTCCTTCCTGCCTCCCGGCAACAAGAATGGACTTCATTTGGACAATGCGTTACGTCACGGCTACGCCGACGGCAACATAAACATTAAGGCTTTTGGTAGACAGTTACATAACATTAGTATTCCACCAGGACCCTGACCTTCTACATAAAACACAACAACTACAATAAAACATAAACCGTTTAAATGCTGTTCCTTTTTATCATTTAGCCGTCAGAGACAGAGTGCCAAGAAGGAATTTGGCCTGACTACAGCTGCGTATTATGTGCTCAATGGTAGTTTATGGAATTATAATTGTAATAATAGATCTATGATGATCACAGCCTGCTCTCCACACAGGGGGCAAGGCATGACAGGGTTTTAATGGGATTGTAAAGCACCGCGACACTATGCATCAGTCCAAGAAACCTTCAGAACTTTCAAGGAGCTGCTGCAGCCAACGTGCGTAAATACTGTTTAAGGGCCTTGTTCAAATCGATGGTAAATCAAATCATGATGGAGCTAGGAATGGGATGCAAACTATTTTAAAACATACTTTAACGCGAATCCTCAACATTCTTTCCAAATACATTTGTAATTCTGATCCATAAAAGTTACTTTGTCGATCAAGTATTTCCTTGTATTATATCAAGGCTTAACTATGGATGAACAGCATATTAAACAGGAAAAGTCGAACATATATTTAAGTTTAAGTAATACATTAGCAATTTAAGTAATGTACACAGAAATAAATGGACACATGGGCATTCAACGAGGGAAGCCATCCTAATTAAAGATAAGACAGACACACCTTTTTAAACAGGAAAGCATTGATCATCCACGTAAAAAACAGACTTTAACCATGACTGTGCCCCTCCTTCCCCTGGCTGTGGTTAACACAGCGGACCGAACCGGCTGACAGTTAGCATGCACAACAGAACAACTCCATGCTATATTTACACTAAACCAACTATACCTCACTCACCATAAATAATGAAACAAACTACAACCCGGCACTGAATCTTCTGCACATGCACCAAACATGCTGCGATATATACCCCCCCCCCCCCCCCCCCCCGGAGTCCAGACCCTGACCTAACCTCTCCACCCCAGACCCCCCCCAGACCTCCTGGACCTACTACTACCTCAGGGTACTAACACACACACACACACACACACACACACACACACACACACACACACACACACACACACACACACACACACACACACACGTCCAGACCTGGTCGCGTGTGCCCTGGTCCCCCTCTCCTCCGGGGGGGCCATGCTTATGCACGCCCCCCCCCCCCCCCCCCACACTCCCTCGGAGCGTTGCTCTGCATGGGTGCACACTTGTGTGCATTGAATTATTCACCCGGATTACGCAACGCGTGCATGTTCTCCACGCTCTCCGACAGACTCACACGATTGCCGTGTTTTACGGGACGCGTCCGGAGGTCCGAGACGGATACACGCACGGTTTTAAGAAGCGGTTTTTTTTTTATTTCAGGGCTACATGTTCTGGTATGTTATACGTTATTCTTCACTTGTTTCCACAAATTCAAAGCTGAAACTATTTTGTAATCTGGTCGGCATTCCATCCCTGCTGTGAGAAGAAAAAGAAGAAACATTGCAATGTTGACAAGTTTGACCCTGCCTGTCTTACCGGGCGCTGCTGTGAGCCGAGGCCCCTCGTCCAGGTGTACCTCCAACCGCTCTGGTTCCCCACACCTCCTCTGCCCAGGGGTTGGCGACCCCCCCAAACCTGGGGGTCTGCCGTACAGTCCTGACCCCTCGGAACACCTGGGGAGTCTAGCGTTCGGTCCTGACCGCCGGGTCCTTGTTGTGTGAGTCTAGCGTTCGGTCCAGACCACCTGGGGTCCAAAATGAAGTCCTGACCTCTCGGTCCACCTGGGGTCTAGCGCGCGGTTCCCGACGTCCCGACGAGGTCCTGCTGGGGGTTCGACGTGCGTTCCCGACCCCTAGGTCCTCCTGGGAGTCTAGCATGCGGTCCCGACCACTAGGTCCGACTGGGGGTCTACGGTGCGGCGGGCTGCGCTGTGGCCCCTGGGGGTCTACGGTGCGGCGGGCTGCGGTGTGGCGCCTGGGGGTCTACGGTGCGGCGGGCTGCGCTGTGGCCCCTGCCTCCTTGCTGCTGTCAGGCCAGAGAGAGCAGACTGACACACGGGGCCCGGCAGAGGGCCAGTCCCCGGCTCACTTCCTCCCAGCCATGGTTGCTAGGCGATTACTCCCTCCCACCTTCCACCGCCCTCTCTCCCTCTCTCTCTCTCTCTCTCTCTCCCTCTCTCTCTCTCTCTCTCTCTCTCTCTGGCCCTCCCTCTCTATTGCTCTCTCTTTATCTCTCTCTTTACACTCTCTCCCTCTCTTGCTCTCTCTCTCTCTCTCTCTTCACTCTCTGTCCCTCTCTCTCTGGCTCTCCCTCTCTTCCTCCGCACTCTCTAACTCTGTTCGTCTCTCTCTCTCTCTCTCTCTCTCTCTCTATTTCTCCCTTCTTACTCTCTGTCCCGCTCTCCCTAACTCTCTTGCGCTCATTTTCTCTCTTCTCTCACACTATCTATATCTCTCTACCTCTCTTGGTCTCCTTTTCTTTATCTTTCTCTACCTCTCTTTACTGCTCTTTACTTATTTCTCTCTCTCTCTCTCTCTCTCTCTCTCTCTCTCTCTCTCTCTCTCTCTCTCTCTCTCTCTCTCTCTCTCTCTCTCTCTCTCTCTCTCTCTCTCTCTCTCTCTCTCTCTCTCTCTCTCTCTCTCTCTCTCTCTCTCTCTCTCTCTCTCTCTCTCTCATCACCCTCTCTATCTCTCTCCCATAAAATACAAATCTGACTCTTTACTTCAATATTTCACCTGAACAGTATCTACCAGACTTTGGCACCACTTTTACTCATCCGTTTCCATTTCCTCTTCGTCCAACGCCCCTGTATGTGGTAACGTATGTGACCTGGCGTATGTGATCTGTATGTGATGTGACGTTACATGTGTACAGTATGTGCTGTTGCATGTGATGTGCAGTTACATCTGTATGTGATGTAACGTTACAGATGTATGTGCTGTAGCATGTGGAGTGGCGTTACATTTGTATGTGCTGTTGTATGTGATAACATCACTTACCAACCCTGTAAGTGATGTTGCATTACATACATGATGCGGCATTACATCTGCATGTGATGTCGCATTACACCTGTATGTGAGTTGGCGTGACTTCTGTATGTGCTGTTGCATTTGACGTGGCGTTACATATATGACGTGGCGTTACATATATGATGTGGCATTAGGTATGTGAGGTCCAGGGCTCTAGCCTCCGTTCACATTAAGCCTCTCCCCTCTGACAAGGCCCTTTTATCTCTGACCTTGTTAGCGATCACCGACTCACAGGACAGCTGCGTTCTAAACTCGTTGGGTCCTTAAAGGGATATGCGGAGATATCTGCCTGTCTTACACCGATTCAGACGTTGGTTGATTCAAAACTCAACATCGTGCATCCCGAAGGGGAGTTCACTGGGTTAGCGTTTGCTTTGAGTTAGCCGTCTCCGTTGACACGCAGGGAAACAGTAGCCTAGCTCTTGTTCATGTGATGGAAATCCACTTTGACGGTGACATCACCGTAACACATTGGCATGGTCCCATTCTTTGGCAGAATTATTTTCTCTGCGATACATTCTCTCATACTTTTTACCTCATATGAATCCGTATTAGGATGCTTTTAAATCTCAGCAATCATTTTTCTTTTCATCCATATACAAATTTAGGAACGACGCATTACAGACGCATTTTTTGTAATTCAGAACTCAAGTAAGGATCCGTACGACTTGACACAAGTAATCCATCGAGTGGATTCTGCGCTCGGTGGGACGCCATGTTGAAAGGGCACGAGGTTCCGTGGAAAACACGGCACTGGGCCAGGGATCGGGGGGGGGAGCAGGTGTGGATCAATGTGGATCTGAATCCGTCGTCCTCCGCCACTCAACAGCACACAGCCCAGCTGCTGGGGAACCCAACAAACGCCCTGATTACCAGAACGCAAAGGGAACTAATGGCACATAGAAACCACAGCTTGTGCTCTGGAGAGGGAAATGCATGTGCTTTAAATATGACCACTCACTCTGTTTCGAGGCATGGATCTTTTTGTAAACGTGCAAAAAAATAAAAATGAAATGACAGTCGTTTGACAAAGACTTCCTTTGCAGAATTGTTTTTGAATGGTCTGCAACTGTAAAAATTGACATCACTTCAAATTGAAATTAAAAAAGCATCTTTCACTCATTCGCCGCTTCGTATTACAACTGTCTGTGTATCACCCAGTGTCGCCCATGAGATGAAATGGATGTCTTGTGTATGGAGATATTCTGAGTAACGCCGTGGAAGATACAAGATATCTTGAGACAACATGGTGGCTAATGTACACGCACTGCGTTTGTGTTCTGTACTCAAGGAATATGTTGGCGTGTTCCCATGGAAGCCATCCATCTTGTACTTCACGGATAATGTAATAGATCACATTGAACTCTTTTTCTAAGTGATGTAATTACGACATCATTGATTGAATCACAGCGCAGTCCACTTGACTACAGGGGACCTAACGATGAAACAATGTTCAGCACACTCACTGGCATTAGTTCATGGCATTATGGAGCTCCTAAATGCTAAACGCTGTGCGTACAGGTATTAATAAACTGTTACGGCAATTTGTTCATTGACCAGTTTTTATTTTCCTTTCCTCTTCTGGTTACATTCCAGACCTCGGAGGAATAGATAAGGAAATAAACAGCAGCACTGTTGATGCAAATCTTGCTACACTTCCCATGCATGTGTCTGTTTATGTGTGCATCCACGCGTGTGCATGTGTGTGTGTGTGTGTGTGTGTGTGTGTGTGTGTGTGTGTGTGTGTGTGTGTGTGTGTGTGTGTGTGTGTGTGTGTGTGTGTGTGTGTGTGTGTGTGTGTGTGTGTGTGTGTGTGTGTGCGTGTGTGTATCCGCTGTGCACTGGGAAGGAATCTGGCTCGCTTTTGCCTATAGCTCGGAACTATGAAGGACCCCCCCTCCCTAGTTACACACACACACACATGCACACACTTACACACACACACACACACACACACACACACACACACACACACACACACACACACACACACACACACGCTCAGACCCCAGAGGCCACACACTGAGTCTCTGCCACTTCCTGTTCATCAGCTCTCTCTACTGACTGCCCATCAGGGAGCCTGCAGGACCCCCTCGTCCTCCTACACCTCCTCCTCCTCCTCCTCCTCCTCCCACTCCTCCTCCTCCACCTCCTCACCACTCCTCCTCCTTCCTCCACTCCTCCTCCTCCTCCTCCTCCTGCATCTCCTCACATCACCCCTCCTCATTCACCTCCTCCTCCTCCTCCTCTCCTCCTCCCTCTCCTCCTGCCCACTCTCCCACTCCTCCTCCTCCTCCTCCCTCCCTCCTCCTCCTCCCCTGCCCCTCCTTCCTCCTCCTCCTGCCTCTCTCCTCCTCCTCCTCCTCCCCACTCCTCCTCCTCCTCCTCTTCCCTCACATCACCCCTCCACCCCCACCGATCAACAGGCTGCCCTCCAGCCGGAACACACACCACCAAGAGAGAGCTCCAACGTCCCTCTGTGAGCCAGCCCCTGCGCCTGCACCCTGCCTCTGAACAACCTGCTGCAGTAAAGGTGTAATGTTCCCTCACACTTATAGTCACTTTTCTGACGTGACCTTTTAGGGAGGCGTTTGTTTGTGTTTTGGAGTTGTCAGGGGAGACCAATCCGCCATGAGAGACACGGAGTGTGGGGGGGTTTATTCCCTAAAACAAGAACAAGGTAGACCAAAATGTAAACGGGGAACCCAACATAAAATAAAAGGGTTAAACAACTGAATGTTGTGACGGCTGTCTTAATTAATATAAGTCCTATGTTTTTGATTTAGTTGTGAGTTTGTTTAGAATAGAGAATTATGAAAATACATTATTAATATATATGACGCAGAGTTATATCAGATACAATATCTTATGCCAAACAAACCACTAGTTCTGAAACTCAAAAGTCAGTGTGTAAGTGTGTATATGTGCTGTGTGTATCTGCCTGTGTGTATCTGCCTGTGTGTGTATGTGTGTGTGTGTGTGTGTGTGTGTGTGTGTGTGTGTGTGTGTGTGTGTGTGTGTGTGTGTGTGTGTGTGTGTGTGTGTGTGTGTGTGTGTGTGTGTGTGTGTGTGTGTGTGCGACTGTGCGTGCATGTGTGTGTGATTGTAACAGCTCTCCTCCCCGGGAGTCTCCATCTTAGCCGCGGTCAGACACAGGAAACAAAGATATGATGAGGAGATCTGAGGCTGTGTGTGCGTGTGCGTGCGCGTGCGTGTGCGTGTGCTTGTGCGTGTCTGTGTGTGCGTAGACTGGTTATGCAAGCATTCACAGACCAGAGTCATTTGTGAGCAGTCATGGACAGATAGGAAATGTAAGAGTCTGATAGGTTGGGAATAAAACATAAAATATGTATGTATAGAGAGTCATTAAAATATCTCTGTATCTATAGAGAGATGTTTTTATGACTTTGGAGTATAGAGATGTGTTAATGGCCTCCCACACATTGTGTCTCCGCGGTAGTGTTGCGCATGCAATTCCTAAGAACACAGTGAATGATAAAGTTATGCCTGTTATCTCTGTCTTAAAACCCATAAAAGACTGCGGAAGAATACCATAAAAAATGTTCCACGTATGAAAGTGTGTTTGTGTGCATAACCCATGAAACCGTTCTGAAGTCTTTCAGCTGGAGATTAAAATGTGTGGTGGGAAAAAATGAGTGTGAAGTGAATAATTCTCTTGTAATCGTTACAAAGAGATCCAATGCCTTCGGGGTTGTCCAGGCCCGGTGGTCCCAGACAGTCTTCCTCCATGGTAGGAGGACTCTGCTTTCCTCCTGGCCAGGAAATGGAGGTGTAGGAGATGTAGGACTGTGTACCCCACGTTCAGACTGTGTCCAAAGCTCAGCCTCAGCTCTGAACCACAAGTCTAAACCTAGACTCTAAACCCAGACTCTAAACCCAGAATCTAAACCCAAACTCTAAACCCAGACTCTAATCCCAGACTCTAAACCTAGACTCTTAACCCAGATTTTAAAACCAGACTCCAAACCTTGACCATGACCCCCACGTTACGACCGGTCCTCCAAACAGTCAATACATATTCTGCATATTTTCAGTGTTTTAAATATTTAAATCATGAATCATTAACACAGCTGGTAAGAAGTGTGATGACACATAAATCTCTTCTCATAACAACCAACGCCTTCAACATCCAGCCGGTGCCGTCATCATCGCGGCCACAATGTCACAGGAAAGCGTGTAAATCAGTCTGTTTCAATACAGACCGCAGGCGGGATACATTGAGTTTTATGAGCCGAGTATAACAACAGCCGAGCCGGACGCGCTGATTGGTTGACGGACGGACCCGGTCCTCAGAGTATCATTGGTCGAGGCCTTCCTCATAGTCGCGTAAACAACAAAGTCAATGTCGCGGTGTGAATTATAGACGATACGTCCGAAGGAGTTAACGCAGCTCACGGACAGCAAAGAGGCCTATTCATTAATGAAGGACAGCTGTCCAATAGAAACACTAACTGACGAAGAAAGAGGAGAGAGAGAGACCTGTCGTTATTCTGTTGCATTCACAACGCTTGGAAGGAATTTACCACCAGATTCAAGTGAATAAATGTTCTAAGAAAGAAAATATAGAAATAGAAATATCTATATGGTTAATATAACTAAATATGAGTAGCATAGATTGGACTACTGTTCGCAAAAATACATATCAAATAAAATATAATTAAAAAAATATATTCATCTAATAAAATAGAGTAAATACAACAAGAAACAGAACCCAAAGTAGCCGTAAGAGAAACGTAATGTCAGAGTTATCCTGAGCCCAGATCTGATATAAAGACCGGGCCGGTATTGAGACACAGACACAGGCCAGAGTCTCACACCCTGGGGCTCACCGGAACCAGACCTCCTGAATGATATAGGAGGACAGCCCTGCTCAAAGGCTGCAGCAGTACAACAGCGAGAGTAGCTCTTTAACAGTGTGACCTACAGCTCAAGTCATGGGTTTGTGGCCCGGACGTTGGTTGATGCTGATCTGCATCCGTTAATCGTAAACAGTGTAGTAGTGTTAATGTTTTCATATAGTACACGGCTCAGGTAAGCACCAAGTTTATTACCAGTTTTACATTTTGAGTTTAAAAAAATGACAAGCCCACAATCAGATTAGCTTAGAGATGGTACCTCTGTATTTCCATCTTCAAATTGGTTGTAAAAAAACCAGTTGTATTTGGAATTTCTAATTAAAATGTTGTTCAAATGTACTTGTATACGCCTTAAATTATTATTATCATCATTAAGGTTATCAAGAGTTCCGTCAATAAAAATATGTATTTTGTGACACTGCAGCACCATCTAGTGGAGCATGCCGGCTCATGCTGGCAGGAGCCAGCGAAATGTCATGCAGAAAATAAAAAGTTAACTAAAGAGTTAAGACTATAAAACAAGGCCCCTTCCGCACAGCCCGGCTTCTTAGTTACACTTAAAACCCATAATCAATAATACAATAAGGTTTAAAGCTCGGACTGACTGACCACAGTGAGACAAACAGCACTCTCAGCATAGCTGAAACCACACGGGTATGAATAATAAAGACCAACAGGACACAGTATTACACACTGTACAATTTACGCATTGCTCTCAGGTTGCTAAGACACTGTAAGTTATATAAATATCTGTATTTCCTCTGTCAATTGTCCATAATTCTATTACCGTGAATGTATAATTATCCCTAATGTGTTTAATAATGTATATATTGCGAACTAGGCTATTTGCATGCAAAAAACATTTTGGTAGAGAAAAGCAAATCATATAGGAAACGTTCAGAGCCTAAACCCATGTTTCAGCTCAAATATGAACGCTATAATATTCAAAGAAAATGTGCTTTGGTCTGAGAGTTCTAAGAAGGGGGATTTCTTATCGCCATGGTTACAGCCCAAGCCTAATTTGCTCCAATTTGTTTTTAAGCTGTGGCCAAAGTAGTTTTAGCGTAGCATCAGTGTGAGCATCGCCTCGTGGGCGTGTCTGTTCAGGCCTGAAGCCAAAAGTGATCAGCCTGTCAGGCCTGAACCCATCATAAAGGATCAGCCTGTCACTCACCCCTCATAAAGGAACAGCCTGTCACTCACCCCCAACAAAGGAACCGCCTGTCACTCACCCCTCATAAAGGAACAGCCTGTCACTCACCCCTCATAAAGGAACAGCCTGTCACTCACCCCTCATAAAGGAACAGCCTGTGACTCACCCCTCATGAAGGAACAGCCCGTCACTCACCCCTCATAAAGGATCAGCCTGTCACTCACCCCTCATAAAGGATCAGCCTGTCACTCACCCCCCACAGACACCTGAAGTCCGTCTGTCCGAGGCGCAGCAGCTCGCTGGTCTCCCGGGTGACGAGGGTTGCGTGGCGCGGCCGGTCGTCCAGGACCGACTCCCCGAACGCCGTCCCGGCCCCCAGCGTACAGATGGTGACCGCATCCTAGGACAGAGAACCAGGTGAGGGCCGGAACCAGGTGAGGGCCGGAACCAGGTGAGGGCCGGAACCAGGTGAGGGCCGAAACCAGGTGGGGGCCGAGAACCAGGTGAGGGCCACAACCAGGTGAGGGCCCGGAACCAGGTGAGGGCCCGGAACCAGGTGAGGGCCCGGAACCAGATGAGGGCCCGGAACCAGGTGAGGGCCCGGAACCAGGTGAGGGCCACAAACAGGTGAGGGCCCGGAACCAGGTGAGGGCCCGGAACCAGTTGAGGGCCGAGAACCAGGGGAGGGCCACAACCAGGTGAGGGCCCGGAACCAGGTGAGGGCCTGGAACCAGGTGAGGGCCGAGAACCAGGTGAGGGCCGGAACCAGGTGAGGGCCGGAACCAGGTGACGGCCACAACCAGGTGAGGGCCACAACCAGGTGAGGGCCTGGAACCAGGTGAGGGCCGGAACCAGGTGAGGGCCGAGAACCAGGTGAGGGCCTGGAACCAGGTGAGGGGCCAGAACCAGGTGAGGGGCCAGAACCAGGTGAGGGGCCAGAACCAGGTGAGGGGCCACAACCCGGTGAGGACCAGAACCCGGTGAGGGCCAGAACCCGGTGAGGGCCAGAACCCGGTGAGGGCCCCTCCCTCCATCTTACAGGACCCAGGGACCCCCAAGAAGGACATGCTGATAAATGGACTGCATTTATAAAGTGCTTCGCTAACCATTGGCCACTCAAAGCGCTTTACAATTTTGCCTAACATTCACCCACCCATGCATACATTCACACACCGACGGCAGTGGGAAGCATGCAAGGCGAAAGCCAGCGCGTCGGGAGCAGTAAGGGTGAGGTGTTTTTCTTGCTCAGGGACACCTCTCCGGGGAGCCGGGGATCGAACCAGCGACCTTTCCGGTGACCAGCCAACCCGCTCTACCTCCTGAGCCACATGACGCTCTGGCAACATATTGATGCGGTATGGGAATGCTAACTGTGTGGACGGGATAAACACTCCACAAAGCTCACCGTTATCTTACAGCTCATTTTAAATCTCATATCCAGGGGATTATAAGGGTCTACTGGAGAATCTGACGGCACAGTATCGGCATTTTCTTGGCAAACGTGTACAGGATGGCTAAAAGATCGATCATACTTATTGATCGGCGGGGGGAAGAGTCGCAGTCGCCCTATCGATTCCCAAACCTCGGGGGAAATTAGGTCCTACCTGGTGATTCGCTGTTTCGGACACCTTAACATCCAGCGAGCCTGACAGCACAGCGTACCAACTGGTACCGATGTCTCCCTGGCGATACACTGGGGAAATAACCCATAAACACATAAAAACATCATGTATATGTCAACCTAAGGCTTTGATGATTTAGGTTTTTATGATTTACTCACATTTAACGTTTCCTTTTTATTTAACTCTTGTTTTGTTACAATGTATTTTTCTTTTTTATAAAAAGACAGAAATAGTTAGATGGAGATAATGTCACCCACTCAAAACCAGCACATACACAACAGCCCAGCTCTACGAGTGAACACCTACACGTGATGCCTCTCTCCAGGTATTCGTAGAAGCCCTGCATACATATCTGCTGCAGCACACTTGGGTGGAACCTCTCAAAGGCCTTGAGGTTCTGCAGCCGAGCCAGGATGACGTCCACGTCTTCTCTGGATCGCTCTGTGGGCCTGCAGGGAAGGAGGAGAAGATGTTTGGGACGAGGGATTCATGCGAGTAACGGGATTATTATCGTCTGATTGACTCGAAAAAACGAACTAGGCTTATTAATGATACCGTCCAATAGATGGCGCTACAGTGAATTCACCTATAGGCAATTTGCATAAATCTGTTATATATGCCTCTTTCTTTTAAGAGTCATAATAGGGCCTAAACATCGTGTTGAGAGGAGGTTAATATTGTTTTTTCTCTCATCACTTTCCAAAGAAAGTCTGTCACACAAACAATTACATAAGATGAACAAATACAAATTTCAGGGAAATATGAAATATACAATCTTGGCATGCCATCATGTATCACTTGTGCATTTCTGCATTAAAACCTGAATGCATGATAACATTAAATATGAATGCTGCATTTATAAATGTATTTAGTTTGGTCAAAAGGTGCAATTCATCCTCTGCGTCAGTCTCCAGCGCCGGATCAGAGGGTGTAAACACACCTGGCCAGTCCTTTAATGTTTAAAGGTGGTGTACTTTGAACCGGTGAGAGGGCTACTCTTCTTATCTAGACCCTCCCTCCCCTCTCACAAAGACATATATAGAGGGCCTATTAGGCCTTGTTTAACACATTAGGACACGTGAGGAGTATTCAACGAATCGACAGTGAGAATTAAAACATTCGTAAATAATGATTATTTAACGGTCACATAAAAAATCCCTCTATAAAGCCGTTAGTCTGACTGCTTTTTGATGGGAGGATTGATTTGACAGACAAGCCACAGCCTTCTGGAGAAGTCACTGGATTTACACACTATGCTTCTCAGCAATATGAGAATATTTGGAGAAAATTAAATTAAATAATGAATCCAAGGCTAATAAAACTAGATTTGTCGAATGAATATAACCCAGACTCTCACTCTCTCTCTCTCTCTCTCTCTCTCTCTCTCTCTCTCTCTCTCTCTCTCTCTCTCTCTCTCTCTCTCTCTCTCTCTCTCTCTCTCTCTCTCTCTCTCTCTCTCTCTCTCTCTCTCTCTCTCTCTCTCTCTCTCTCTCTCTCTCTCTCTCTCTCTCTCTCTCTCTCTATACATAAATACTTTCATAATGTTATATTCTTCAGACAGTATCGCTAACAGGCTTTAAATTGCTTCGATAATAATTAGGCTATAGGTTTACCTGCCTTTGTCTTAATATGGTAATAATCCCATGAATGTGCACCTCAATTATCAACTATTGCAAAAAGTAATTTATTTACTTCCCATCGTAATACATACACATTTCAACCAGTTTAACATCCTGATCCAGACTAGAGCGATATGAAGTGAACACATGATGCTGATGCACGGTGCGGGCTCAAGACTGTGGCCACAGCCATCTGACTCCGCTGTGCAGCATGTCCCTTCGTCAAGGAGTTCCCAAACGCTTGGGAACCACATCATGGCTCAATATTGGCCATGTAAACACTAAAGCCTATTTGTCATAGTTTAGGAAGTATTTAAACCAGAAAACAGCGCGGTGCATCGAAACTAGGATGATTATAGTTAGTCCAGGTAGGTCACACACCATCAGCCCTGGACTAGATGGCGAGTGTCGTAGCCTATGATACGAAAACTATGAGTGACAAGTGACATATGCACTAGGTGTCATGCTTGAGTGTAGGATTTACCTCTTATCTAGACATATGATCCACCCGGCGGACGCAGACGGATGGGAAGAAGTGTGCGCGGCAACCATCGTCGGAGAGATCACAGGAGAGACACGTTGTGGCGGTGGATGCAGGAGGGGAGGGCTTGACTTGCGCCTGGGCTGGGAGAAGACCCTGGATTTTAACATTATTCCGGTCGACCGTGACGCAAATTCCGGTTTTACTACCGATGAGCTATTAACGCCAGTTAACAGTCCCGGAGCGAGAATGAGAACAAGACAAGAAGAAAAAAGTTGTTTTTTTTACGAAGATGAATCAAAGTCAATGCAATACATAAAATGATTTTACGTTAACAAATATCCCTTTGTTGGAAGTCCCGCCCCATCTATAGCCTCTCGCTGCTAAACCTGTCTCTCGCTCTCTCTCGCTCTCTCTCTCGCTCGCTCTCTCTCGCTCTCTCTCTCTCTCGCCAATAACGCTAATCTAAAGCATCCCGTTCCAGGCGATTCGGCGTGAGATGAGAAACGATGTTAGTTAGCTGTTCACCTCCCTTGTGACCTCCATTGTGTCTTTTGCGCAGGTGCGCAAATGCCTTCCTTGTCATATCCTCGATCCCTGGGGAAATAAATTCGGGGGCTTACCTGGTGTTTACCAACGTCTTAACGTGTTTTCTTTTGGCCAGACAAATTAACCCCTAAACTATTAGTTTTGTCGAAACGACAGGTTGTAAAAGGTGGGGACAGCTGGATCGTGTCAGGAAATAATGTATGAATTGAACATGCAGCCTGGGTTGAGATGAATCACTCCTGAACAACAATAAAAGAGCCATTACTCACTTCCCTTGTTACCCAGGATTTAGTTTAGAGTCAAAGGGAGTAATTTAGTTTAGAGTCAAACGTTGTGATAGATCATAAGAGTATTGTGAAATGAGCCACTGGACAGCAGCTTAATGTCATTTCAGGGCGTGTATGGCACTGTATGTGTGGAAGTATTGTCTTGTTTTATTCAATCAGACCTTAGCCAGTCTGTTTGAACAATATGCCCTCATGAGAAAAAAAATCCTTAGAAACGTACTCAGATCTCAACCACGGATATCTTCTTCATAAAACTCTCCATGTGTCCACAATTCTTTGACTTAAATCAGTGCAGATACACGAGCTGCCAGATCTCTCTTAACTTTATGAATCCAGATTCAATATGAACAGAGGTTTCGTGTTCTGCGGCGACTGCAGTCCAGATGGTTTGAGAGTGTGTGTACACTGCCCAGGGAGCGAATGACAGCTGCAGAGGGATGCACACACACACACACACACACACACACACACACACACACACACACACACACACACACACACACACACACACACACACACACACACACACACACATACACATACACATACACATACACACATACACACACACACACACACACACACACACACACACACACACACACACACACACACACACACACACACACACACACAAACTAACTAGCCAGCACACAAGGGAGTTCTCCACTGAAATATCTCAGAACGATCTAGGGCAGCAGTGGTGGGAAAACCGTGCATGGGATCTCTCCGCATTGAATTTCCTCGTCAGGAGTATACATCATCATGAGGCTTCGCGATCATTAATGGATAATTGGCATATTGGTTTGACTTCAGACACTCAGAACATGCCTTGAAAGGATTTTCCACAGAACGTAGTAACTGTGGTGTGAGAGAGACGACAGTCATAAAGTGGTACACCGAACAACGTGGCATTTGTTCTCGTTTGAGTTACCTTGGCAACAAACTGATGGGGCGATAAAAGCACAGCTATCATTAAAGTGAAGCAGCTTGTCGCCACAATGCCTTCTGTGTTCGCCAAGTCACAAGTACACATATGCATGGGGGCATTTGGCTCTTTGTCAGGGAACAGCACAAAAAACATTTTCAGCTATGAGTCAATTCATGGAAACATGCGGGTTGATGTTCAAATAATTTCAGTGCCTGATCATATCGTGTCCATAAACATTTGCAAATATATAGAGTCGTCAATCAATGTGATCCGATTGACATGTGATCATAGAAGGCTGAGGACAGTGTTGTTTGACACTGGTCTTTAATGTTCATGTTTTAGTTATGACCTTGTGGTGTCAATAACCCGTCAAGAGAGGGCAGCATATCCTAGCCGAGGACAGCGGAGAATCTCCAGGATAAAGATGAGAGAACTGAACACCAAATGCACTTTAAAACAGTCGTACATGTACCAAAAAGTTTGGGTTATTATTACTAATTCTGTGTGTGTGTGTGTGTGTGTGTGTGTGTGTGTGTGTGTGTGTGTGTGTGTGTGTGTGTGTGTGTGTGTGTGTGTGTGTGTGTGTGTGTGTGTGTGTGTGTGTGTGTGTGTGTGTGTGTGTGTGTGTGCGTGCGTGTGTGTCTGTGTGTGTGTGTGTGTGTGTGTGTGTGCGTGTGTCTTTGTGCGTGTGTGTATTCAACCCTGCCAGTGTGCATGTGTGTGGGTGCGCATGTGACACAGGCGTTCAGGAAGCGGAGACATGCCGGATCAGGCTTGGGCATGCACTGTATGAGCGCAACATACATTCCTCCAATAGTGCATACCACCAACACACAGCCGCAGCTGACTCGCCCATCGCAAAGAATTAAACTGTCAATATTGACCGTGTGCAACGGTTAACAATCTGCGAAGCAGTCAGTGCCTTCATGTACCTTCAGTAAATCAACTCCTAAAAGGATACTCGGAACATGTTGTTAACGGTGAGCGAATATCAAAACAATGCCAAAACAGTTTTCAAGTGTGGGGGTTCATCTGGAACGCACCGTGCGTACACCTTGGTTAAATATTTTTTAAGTTGTTTCGTCCGGTCGTGTCTGGTTCACAACGCTCTACATGTTAGTCTGCATTGTGCAATTTGATCAAACATGTTCCCGGGGCTCCTTTTCCCATGTGAAGGGTTGCCATAGGAACCGTTGGTTAGACCCATGGCTCGCCTGTTCCTCCTGGGGTAACGTCCCGGGGACTGTGTGAGGAAGGCGTGTAGCCTGCATGGTGTTCAGTACACACAGTTGCTAGGGCCTAATCCACAGGCTCAGATCGTAAACACCCACACATATGCGGCCCTGATGTGCACACACAGCATAACGCAGAATGCAGAGCTGAGTTTGGAAATCTTAGTTGTTCTCTCACTGTTTGTCCATTTGAACTGACTCTATTTTATACATTTGGGATGGTTCAGACTCACTGTAGCTGAAAAAATGCTTCTTTCAAAACCGGTTCACTTTGAACTATTCGTTTTAACGGCTTTGATTATCATGCACTCCGGTCTCTCTCTGGCTCTTTTGACAGACAGACAGGGGATTTAAATAAAACAAATGAACACCAAATACCACAGCATGGAGGCCCAAAGAGTGACTGTGAGGAGGCTCATAAAGGCCCACACATCAGATAGTCCTGTCTCGGGTGGAATGTAAGGGCAGATAACTCTCAAGGAAATACCAAAGGATCTCAAGCACAGACGCTCAGACTGCCTCAATGAATCGGCTCAAAACACAGTGTTTCACATGCCAAAAATAATCAGACACTCAGATTATTGTCAAAACACTGTGTATAGGTTTTTGACAATAATCTGAGTGGCAGATTACACATAGTAGTGCCAAGAAAATAAACAAACATAGTTTTCTTATTTTTCATCGATGAAGTTCTAAAGTGCCTTGCTACCAAACAAACCAAATCCGCCCGGAAGGGTAGAGGAAATTTATCTTGACGTGGACGTAGATTTGAAAAGTGCTTAATATTTCATGCTGGATGGAGTTAAATATTGAAACGGAATTACACTTGAGGCAAATGAGATTACCGGAGAAAAAAAAATAGAAACGCTCCGCAAATATGGAGCGCTTGATAAATAGACCACCATCTGGTGGGGTCTCTGGCTGCCAGTCCGAGCTCTCTCATGTCTGATTCACTGTGACAACCTGAACCCCTTCTTCTATCACGTTGAGTAGGGATCCTTCCGCTAAATGCTGCTCAACTCACAGTCCGACTCTGTATACGAGCATACTTGTGCACACATGCGAACATGGACAAAAGATATGTGTAAATTAAGGATCCCGGTCCAACCTGTTTTAATAGGCGGTTATTATCGACCTCACCACAAACCACACGTACGGTTTTGTATGCAGGTCTCAAACAGATCCTCACAGATCCACTTGTATTGTCTGTCCTTGAATTCAGTTGGTAAATGAGATGGGGAGATCTTTAAAAAAATAAATAAAAAAGTGGAGATTCAGCCATGGAAATGTTATTAAATCCCTATTCATTTTTCAAGCGGGCTCATAATAAAACAACTGCAGATAAGAAGTTGTGTTTAGCTTCAAAATGATGAATGATGTTGAATTGGCACTAGGTATTGCCTAATGAAATGTTCCCTCATAACACTCCCAGAAGACTTTTCTTTGAAGGCTGTTTGGCAGGAGGTTGGTCTGGAGGATGGAAGTGAAATGCAGTGTGGCTTTAGAATAATGTTTAGACATTTCAAGCTGTTGGCTTAATTGTCATGGAGACAAAAATACATCATGTGGAATCTCTTCTTCATAACCTTATTATTCTTTGTTGATGATCTTTGCTCTGTTGGGATGTCTGATTTCTAGGAATATCCTGATAATGTGTGTTATTTCAGGAATGGTAGCAGCCGAATTTTTGAGATTCATTTCAAAGACTGAGCTAATTCAATCTTTACAAACGTTTTCAACGTTTTTTTCCTCCAGACATAGTACAACTATGTCCCAAAGTAAAAGTTATATAATAATATTGCTTATTAATAATATTGCTTTCAGTATATCAACCACGATACTCCTCAGTCACGCAATTTCATATATTTTCAATACATATCTAAGGGACACATTCAGCTTTGATATCTTCAAATACTGTAAATAAATGTTTTTCCCACGAATCTCAAGCCATTCTACCTCTCCTCTCATGTGCCTGTCCTTTGCTCCTGGGCCATGCTCGGAAAAAGGGGGCGGGGGGTCAATAACACAGCCCTGGAATGTGTGCGCGTCCCCGACATGTCGGATCCCGTGGGGGCGCGCCCGGCCATGAGTGCGCACGCATCGCGACAGGTCTACTCTGCTGAGTACAAGGAGGAGGCAGGGAAGCGTTGGAGTCGGGAATGATGGCGGTGAAGAAGAAGGGACAACTTTTGTAGTGTACATTGGACGCCAAAAAGGACAATCGTTCGGTGCCCAGCACGATGAAACCAATGGGAGGTGAGATGCTGGACAGTGGTGAGTACTTGTGCGCTTGGATACGCGCTTGGATACTGAAGTATATCTATTAGAAGTGTGCGCGGTGTTTGAATGCGTGACAATGAGAAGACGAACTGTATTGAACTGGTCCAGTAAGTTTGACTTTGTTCCGCTGTTTGCTCTGTGGATCATTATACCGCTTGGTTGTTATCCATAATCAAACACCGGCTGTAGTCTAAATTGCGTTGGTTTCGGTGTGTAACACAGTTTGTATCGGCTTACCAGAATAACTTTTTAAGTGTGGGACCTTTTGTTATCTCGCGTGCAGAGTTTGTCGTGTGGCATTAACCATTGATTAGACGAGCTAAACTAAACAAATAGAAGTCTATGGTTTGTATATTTTCAAATTGTACTGACTGTTGTCTCCTGTGTGTGTGTGTGTGTGTGTGTGTGTGTGTGTGTGTGTGTGTGTGTGTGTGTGTGTGTGTGTGTGTGTGTGTGTGTGTGTGTGTGTGTGTGTGTGTGTGTGTGTGTGTTAGTTGAGACAACGCTCCGACGAGGCTACGCCGGACCCGGTTGCGCATAAAGGAGGGAAAGATCTTTACCAACCAATCGGGGAATACCAACCTCACTTTAACCAAAACCGCGGTTTCATTTTCACCGCGGGCACATCATCTCTGATTGGACTGCGAACTACATCTGAGGAAAATGCTGAAAGCCGAGAGTAAAGGGGACAGGACGCTGCGGAGCGCGTCGCCCCATAGAAACGCATACAAGTCGGACTTCCATGCCATAAAATGCAATTTCGATGGGACAAAATCGGATGGCGCTACTAAGTCATATGCAAATGGCTCAAGTGATACCAGGGAGGACTCGAGGGGGAGGCCCTTCGGCAATCGGGTGAACAAGATCAAGAACATATTCCTGCAGATGGATGGCCAACAAGAGCCTCAAGAAGTAGCCAAGACATCGTTAAAAACGGAGATTCCACTGTCTCCCATAGCCCCAACTAAAGTGCAGTTTCCTGTGGGCACACAAAAAACTAATTTCAGCAACGCGACCAGCCCAGAGCCATCACACAGTTTAGATAAACCCCCCAAAGGAGAAGATGTGGAGATTGACAAAGTGGCTCTGGCGCAGAAGTTCTCCTCCACCAGAAAGCTCTTTGAAAGAGGAATCAAAGACCCGCCCGCCTCCGACAAGGCCACCACCCGGACCGTGACCCGAGTGTCCCTGGGCAGCGCGCCCGACGATGGAAAGGCTTCAAGGAGAGTCTCGGAGAGCAGCCTCAGACCAGAGCAGACCTCCACGCCGGCGAGCAAACACCAACCAGACGAGAAGGTGGACGCGGAGGGGAAGGGGAAGCCCGCGTCCCGGGCCTCGCTGAACGCCGGCCCCATCTCCCGACGCTTGGACAGCTACACGGGCAGCAGCGACGGCGACGACCCCACTAGAGCTGGCACCAAAGCCAGCACGGCGGCGGCGGCAGCGCCGCCCCCCGCTGGGAAAGAGCCAACCAGCACCAACTCTCCGCCAGCCGGCGACACCCACAACAAGTGCACATCCCCGAGTGCCAACGTGGCGACCAAAGTCACGTCCCCAGTGGTCACGGCGACCCTCAAAACAACGTTAACGTCCACAACCGCAGCCAGCAGACCCAGCTCTGTGACGACAGAGTCCACGCATAAGCCCGCCCCCCCCGAGCAGACCCCGCCCCCCGGGTCAGGCTACAAGCCGTCCTCCAGGGAGGGCGTCGGATCCCCCCCTGCTAGGGGGGACGTCCTCCTAGGCCGGACCTCCAGAGACCAGAAGCAGAACTCTGCGCCGTCGGCCGCCATCAGCTCCCAAGGCACCGTCACCAAGCGGTCGGACGGCGGGGTCGGGGGTGGACCCGGAGGTCTGAGCCCCCCCAGGGACAAGCCCTCCGGTGCCGCACCCCTGCCGGGGTCCCGGGGCGTGGTGCGGGCGGAGCTGGTGGTGGTCCAGAACGAGTCGTCTGACAGTGAAGGAAACGAGGATGAAGATAGCGTGTTTGAGGAGGGGAAAGCGCCGCAGGGCCCGAGAGGCACCGCCGCCGCCAACGCCGTCACTCACTCGGCGTCGGCGGATCGCCTCGGCCGCGGCCCCGGGGGGTCCGGCGGCGGGGTGAGGGAGGGGGGGAGGGAGCTCCGACCCTCTCTGGAGGAAGCGGATATCAGGAGAGCGTCGGCGGAGGAGGTGCAGGGGAAGAAGGTTTCAGAGGAGCGGAGGGGAGAGGCTTCGAGGCGGAGGGCGGAAGAGGAAGGCGAACAGGAAGAGGAAGTTGCGGAGGAGGAGGAGGAGGAAGAGGAGGGGGGGGGTGAGGAAGAGGGCGAACAGGAAGAGCAAGGGGGACAGCGGGACGAGGGCCGGGTCTCCCCCGGGGTGTACGGGATCGAGAACGCGGCGTTTGACGACGACAGGGACGTAGACCAAGTCCTCAGGGAAGACCCAGAGGAGGAAGAGGAGGATGAGGAAGAGTACAGAGGAGACGGACATCCGGGGGAATATGAGGATTACTATGAAGAGGCTCCTGGGCTGTCGGACGAGGACGAACCACCGCTGCGGAGGAAGATCCAGTTCTCCACCAATCCCATACTGGTAAGTGGCTGGTGCCTTGTTTGTTTGTGGCTTTGAAGTAATTGCAGCTTCCTGGTAAACAGAGATTGCACCAGTGACTGTAAAATGCCGTGGTGCAGCAAGTCATTAGGCAACCGTGTATGTATGCTCGTCGGGACGTTCCCTAATGACTGCTTTCGTCGCATGACACATGATTGTGTCATAACAACAGCTTTGCCCGTGGCTCACCTGCAGTGTCATGTTTTTCAAATCCCATACCGTAGGGTAGGTGACCTTTTAGGCAGCGTCTGCAGAAGCTGTCCTTCCCGTTTATTACCCTCAGTACATATATTACGACTGACCAATGAAGGGAAACGTATTTAGGGGCCTGTAGGTGTTGTTTTCACAAGGGTGATGATTTAAAGCCATGGTATGAAGGCTTTTTGACTGTACTCTGCTGTGAAGAAACGGGGCCAAGTGAGCGAGTGAGCACACACACGACCGAATGGCTTTAACTGGCTCCCGGCTAGGCTTAAGAATCAAACAGGGTGCCCACATGCATCAGCCCTTCTTCTATATATAGTCTTGTTGGCATTGTTGGCATGAACATACAGTCAGTCCATTAACATGGTTTCGTGATGGGTGGGTGGGGAGGAGGGGGGGGGGGTTCCTGTTGAACTAGAGGGTGATGGGTGCTGTCCCCCACTATCATAGCAGATCTAATCGACGTTTCGAACATCAGTGGAAAACAACACTAATCCCTGCAGTCCGTTCACCACCACATGTTGACCCAGGCCCGAAAACAGGCTGTTATCTCAGGGTGTGGGCCCCCCCCCCGCCCCCCCGCCCTGCTACGGGGCCTGGCAGGGGGTCCTGGGTCAGAGGTCCAGAGGGTGGCCGACCTGGAGAGATGGGGGGGGGGGGGGACACACACAACAACAACAACAGTTGGCTGACTGTTAGAGTGAGGGGGCCGAGATGTGCTTCACAGCTTCCTGTAGGCCCGCGTTCCCCATGTGCGTACATCATGGACGGATCGGCAAAGGCAACCGAGGTCGACGATGTAGGACGGTACATGCCAGGCGGACTACATTTATCTCGTGCTTTTCGTCTAACCAGTGGCCACTCAAAGAGCTATGCAATTATCGCCCAACATTCATTCACCCATTCATGCAAGAATTCACACACCGACGGCGGTGGCAACGGTTCAAGGTGACGGCCAGCTCTTCAGGAGCAGTTAGGGTGAGGTGTCTTGCTCAGGGACACCTCCACATGAGACGTACGGGGATTGAATCAGCAAACTTCCGGTTACCAGCCAACCCGCTCCACTTCCTGAACCCCATACCTCCCCAAGGATCAGATATAAGGTTGAGGTATGACCTAAAACGTTTCCTGCTGTGGATAGCATGATGACACTGTGTTTCCGGCCGATGGCTGGAGGTCAAAGTATAGGCCTTGGGCTGATTCTTGCTAGGCGATATACACTGTAATTAATAATAAAGGATCAGATATCGGTGCAAAGTGCTACAGACACACGGACTCCATTGCGACTCAGAGTGTCTTAAGTCCCCTGTGCGGGTTCACCTACATCGGGGCCCCCCTGGGGCACTGAGGGTCCTTTTTAATGAGCTGTTCCTGATGAAAGGGAACGAGAGAGGGGGCATGGACTCACTGTTCCAGATGGGGAGGATAGCAGGAGGATAAAAGGGGAAACCTTTGAACAGAGCCGGTTTCAAAGCGCCGGGCAGACCTGTAAAGCGCAAGTTAACATATAAATACACGACGGCTGAAAGAGCCAGAGAGAGAAACACATCCTTGGGACAACGACGAACCGGAGACTTGAACCCAGAGCGCGGCGGGAGGGGGCCGGTAGGGGCATTAGCCCGGGACTCCCCAGCACAGGGAGGCGTCCAGCCGTCCACCCAGGTCCGGGGCGACAAAGGAGTCCAGCCGTGCCCATTTCTGTGCAGCCTGCTAGTCTGAGCCGGTCGCTGTGCTCCAGCTCTCTGGAGTCCCCGGGGAAGAGGAAGCGCTTTGTGCCCGGGCCCCCAGCAGGATCAGAAGCCGCAGTAACCCGAGTCTGGACATGGGAACGGTTCCATCAGGTGGAGAGAAAGTCCTCATTGTGAACCGCAGGAGGCATCAGTCCTCAACGCGCATTAGCCTTATCGGGGTTGAATGGCTGGAATGGTCTGGCCGACGCTGGGAGTGGGTGGGATTGGGAGGTACGCAGGCTGGGTAGGTGAGTGGGTGGTGTGCTGGGTGGACTGGTTTCCCCCCCCCCCCCTGGTACCACAGGGCATAAAGACAGGGTTTGTCTTCCCCAAGGTAGCTGCCATGCTCGGACGTCGGGTCGGTCACACATCTGATATCTTCTTTATCAGTGATTTCGGATTCATTGCATAAAGATTATAATAGTTTTTTGATTGTAGGTGCCTAAGTACATTTTGAGGTATTTTTAAAGTGACTTTGATTGTTTTATAGGCCCAGTTTATTTGAGCCTATAAAATAATTATGCTTAAGGTTGGTTATTTGCTATCACGGTGGCGTGCGTTGCAAAGGTTTTCCACTGCCAGATAGACACTGTAGGATGTCTAAACATCTCTAGTTATTGATCTACAGCATAAACCGGTCTTAACCCTTAGCACAGGAAAACCTGTGCTGTAATGCGTGCTATTTCTACAGGCGTGGTCTGGAGAGGAAAGAAAACAGAAAAATAGTGGCCTGATGCTTCAAAAATGTCCACACTGTAAACCACACACGTCTTGTGCACACACAGCAATCCGTGCCTGCAGGAATTCACCGCTCACCTTGGCTGACACAGTGCAGCTTTAGGCCTAGAATAAGAGTTCACCTTGCCTGCTCCTGGAACACTGTTACACTGTGTGTGTGTGTGTGTGTGTGTGTGTGTGTGTGTGGAGGTTTGACACACGTGTACTTTACCTCCATTGAACCCATTCATCGTGACAAAAGGAAGAAAAAAAGAAAATGGCCGAATCCAACGGGATCTACACCTGCTGCTGTGCTCCGCCCCCACAGGGCTTGTGACAGGAAGTGGCAGCGTTTACAGTCAGGCAAACACAGACATTGCCCCCTTCCCAAGTCACACACAACAGGATGTGTTAATGAGCACGCGAGAGTTTATTGCGAGTGAGAGACTGCACGCCTTATTTGTTTCTGCTTGCCCAAGCGGATAAAAGGAAACATTTAATGATCTCTGTGACGTTATCGCAAAAGTATTCCTCTCCAATTGTATTTTTCCTTTCAGAGCTTCAGTTTAGTTTTTCGCTCTTAATATGTTGTGGTACGGCAGCTCATCATTAACTCCTCCTCACCGTGACCTAAACATTCCAGTTGTTCTAGTGCCGCCTACTACTGTAAGGCCTTACCCTCACACGCATATCTTCGTGACAATCCTGCACCCTGAATCTTCCACCTTTCCAAGACAATCGTGAGTTTAGAAAAGTATTGCACGCTGCTTGGCTTGGAAACGGTTTGGTTCCTTGTGAAAGGAGAGGATTCGGTTTTCACTGCCGTTCCCGCCGGTTGAAGTGCTGCCTCAACAAACCACTTCGTTACTCCTACGTGTCGTATAATCTCGGATCCTAATCCTTTGTTGTCTGTCGTCTCCCATCTGACTCTCTCTCTCCTCCACTCCTTCACTTTTTTTTTTTTTTTTTCCCGTTTCCTGTAAATCCTGGAAAGCAGAAGTGCCTCCATCAGGTTCTGGTTCAGGCCTGGAAAAGGTTTTGGTTGCCTCCCGCTCTTCCGCTGCCAGGTCTGTGGCCGGCCTGTGCAGCCCTCCCCTCGGATTGTTATGCTTTCCATTTCCTATCGGAGCTGAGACTATAGCAGTGAGAGGAATGCGTCTGCTCAAGCCCCGCCCCCCTCTTTCTCTCTCTGCCCCCCCCCCCCCTCCCTCTCTCTCTCGGCCCCCCCCTCCCACCCCAGCCAGTCGGCCCAAAGAGAGGCCCCGGCAGAATCTGGGCTCCCTCCAGACACCTGGATGAGATGGGAAGCGGGAATGAGGGGGGAGGGAGGGAGGGAGGGAGAAAGGGAGAAAGGGGGTGTCTCTGGATCACTGGCACAGAATACTAATGCTCAGTCTCCTCAATGCCGGGGTTCTAAACAACTTGGCACAGGGAGGGTTTTGTTTCTCGGGGGGCTGATTTTCTCCTCACTCTGCGCTGACGAACACGGTGTGTGTTCTTCGAGCGGCCGGGGCTGCGTTTTTCTTCTCGGTCCCGGGATCGGTCTTTGTTGCTCGTTGGTGTGTTGTCGCGCGAACAACAAAGGCTTTCTAGGTCGCCTGGCGAACACACAACTAGCCAAACCTGTCTGCGTTCGCCCCTTATTGGGTGTCCAATTACACGACCGAATTCCACTCCTTTCTCTCAAGTTCACACCGGTAAACCCCACACAAACGGTTTTCTTGCACAGATTGAGCCTCCACTAATCTGTCCTGTGTTCGATATGGGCCTTGTGCGTGACAGGGCTGGAAAGGGATGTTCGTTTCTTTGTTTTCCCCTATAAACTGAACTTATTGTATTTGGTACATCCTGATCCTGGCCCCGGCCGCATAAAAATTGTACTAGCATTGTGTAGCGTCTAATCCTAGCTCTCTTTGTTATACGAGGAATGGGTTAACCTAGTGATTGTTAGTGCTTGGCACTTGGTTCTATGAACATCCTTACTGTACCGACAGCGATATATTGTTGTTTCTCCTTCTTCCGACGATTGAACCTATCGTTTTTCTGCTAAATGCCTTAAATGTAACTAGAAGTATGCCTACTTGGTCCCAGTCGGCGTTAAGTAAATGCTCTGCTGTACTACAAGACATGTACGGCGGTAGAGACACGAGGAATGGTTGGGTTTGAAGCGGTACTATGGCGGAGGATTCCAATCCCTTGAGGTGACCACTGTGGGTTAGGGGGCATTAGGGCTGAACGATTTTAAGAGAAAATTGAAATTGAGATTTTTCTGGTAGAGATTGCGGTTCCGATTTCAACCACGATTTATTTTCTTTAAATCAAGTTTCAGTATAAATTAATATAACCATTGAATTCCATTAAGGTAATGCAATAATGAAAACTGCTGGCAACAGATTTCAAATGCAAGACTGTTTATTCAAGTACCTAAGAAACAGCAAACAAAAAAGTCAAATAAAAAGGGAGCCCTCTTTCTTAAGTAAACTTGCTTCAATGGCTCATCAGCATCAAAATAATTGCACTTTTGTAAAATAAAAAAAACCGCAGCTTTGACGATCCCAAAATCGTAATGCTTGAGATCGCGATTTTCGGTCGAAAACGATAGATCGTTCAGCCCTAGGGGGCATGATGATCTCCGTCATGGGACGGTCTGCATCCAGGGGCCTTCACTGACTCAGCCTGCTGTTGCTGCTGCTGCTGCTGCTGCTCTTGCTGCTGAATCAGTTCCCACACTAGTGTTTCTGGGAGGCTTGCGGAGAACAGGGATTGGGTGTTCTTGGGTGAGTGTTCTGGTGGGTCGTTGGAGTCGCAGTGTGTTTGTGTGCAGTGTGTGTGCACACATGACTAATGTGGCAGATGAAAGCTGGACACGGGATCAAAGATGATATCACTGGAGGTTTTCATAAATCCATGAGACGCGCACAGAAAAACAACCACAGTGAGCAGCCCTCTGCTCAATGAAAATAACTTTGTACCGAGGTACACATGTAGAAAAAGGGGCTTGCTTGTCAAAAGGGCTCTTTGCGTGATACTTACACTGTTCAGAATACTCCCTGGCCAGGAAAAGTGGGAAGGTGAATCCCCTCCATGTTGACATTGTAGTCAAAAACTGATCACGCCTCCTGTTATGATAATGCAGGTAGAGGGGGTTTAGGTAGTGGGTTGCTTCTTTGCCAACCGAGAGTGTTCAGCTGTGCAGGAAGCCCTTGGCTTTACCTTGGGAAGCCAGAGCTGTGATCTTTCATCGTAAGTGTGGCCTATCTGATCCAGAGCAAACAGTGCGGTGGTTCTATGTTCTTATGTTTGGGAGCCCTGTTGTTATGGAGGAAAGGGGGAGGAATCGGCTGGGTGATTGAGGCGAGGGGAATCTGTGAGAAGCATTCCGGCCTTTCAACGCTGAGCAGCAGTCGTTACTGTGATCATTTTCTCCTTAATGTCCTTTGTCTTTGGGATCTCCCGCGGAGACCAGGTCAAAGACAAAAGTCTCCGATACGCATGCTTTTGTCTGGAAACAAATGTCTGGCCTCTCCCACTCACAAGAAAATGCAGACCTTATTTACAGGACACAATCTTCTGATGCCCCATCATGGCATTGAGACCACTGTCTGCATACATGAGACAGACGGTCAGGGTTAGCAACAGACCCGCGCACGGCAGGATTCTCAGGTCTTTACACGGTGCAGGAAGTCTACAATCGTTACATCATATCCATTCACTGCAAAGCGTCTAAAGTTAACCTTTCTAATCCTGCACACCCCCCCTTTACAAACATTACATCATACCCACTCACTGCAAAGGGTCTAAAGTTAACCTTTATAATTCTATTGACCCCCCCCCTTTATAATGATTGCATCATATCCACCAACTGCAAAGAGTCTAAAGTTACATTTCTATTCCTATACCCCGCTCCCACCTTTACAATGATTATTACATCATGTCTACTGCAAAGGGTCTAAAGTTAACCTTTCTAATCCTACAACCCCCATCCCCCTACCCTCACCACCTCGCTGCTACCACGTTAACTTCTGTCAGCGTGGGGGATGTTTAACCCACCCCATCACCCCCTGTTTACAGTCTCCCACCCAAAAGGGTTCAGGTTGGGGTCACAGCCGGGGCCCTCCTATTATTAGACCACCAGGGGTCCGTCTCTGTTCTTCATCCAATACTCAATACTGGTGCACGCTCATCGGGTCGTTTACCACACAGTCATCTTCTCGTGCAATCTCATGATTCATCAGACCCACGCCGTGGACGGTTTGAATGGATTTGAGGTTTAGCATGACTACTGTGAAGGCCAGCCCCAACTTTGACACAGCTACAGGAAAACAAAATCCAGCCAAACTATTTGATAAAAAATAAGAAATAAAATAAAAAAGACAGAACAGATAAACTTCTCAAAATGTCTTCCCACTCATGCGATACATGACATAATCCTGCAGGTGCAACACGGGCCTACAGTGTAGACGTCGTCCGCATTCTGGTGCAGTGGCTCGTCTGAACAGAGTCAAAAGAGAGATCGGCCGGTGAAGAAGACACAGCGCCATTGATCCGAAAGCCCAGCCCCTGCACGGCAAGCTGCGAGAGTCTCACGGCGGGAACACTGACGCTACTGTACACAGGGGGCCCTCCGCTGCAGAGCCTGTCGTTCGGATGTAATAACACCCTGACCCAGTCCGCCCCCGACAGCCTGCGCACCCTTTAATAATGGCAGGATTCACTCATGAAATCAGAGATCGATGATTGACCGAGGCCACGAGTTTCATATTTTCGCCACTTTAATCAAGTCCGTCGTCGAGATGTTAGTCAGAGCTGGGTTTGTTGTGGTGGTACCGGCCATGCTGTTACGCAACGTTTGTCTCTCTTATAAGTTTGGGTCTATCCGTGGAATGTTATTGTTGGGTCGCTGGTAGCGATGAATCAGGCAAAAGTGGTAGAAATGCTGGAAGATGATACAGGAGGCTTTGCAGATTTTGGTTCAAAATTGATTTTGGTAAATCGTAGATGGAGTCAAAACAAAAGAGTCAGTAATAACAGAGGAAACCACAGGGTGTAGTCTTGGATATTCACAACGCACCATGAAGCAGAACATTATCCATGTATGGGAATACTTTGTGTCTACCTCAATGAGGTCATTCTCTTCATGGGCCAGAAAGAATGTATACTTTCTGTCTTTGTTACACCAGCAGACAGCTCTGTGTCGATTTCTGAAGCGTTCACAGACTAGAGTCCATTTCAGTTCTGGGCTGTCTCCGTCTCTCTGGGAGTGTTGATGGTGGCAGTACATGAAATAATCGTTCAAGATCTTTTATTATTTTCATTTAAAATTCTTGTGTTAACCTCAACAGGGCATGAAGGCCTTGAAGAGCATAACGCTGGTGCTAGGCAGGCAGAAACGCTGACCTTGGTTTGATTAATACTGACTGAGTTGAATGAAGGAGTTATGAACTTAAAACTTATGACATCTCCACGACCCTGCATCACATTTTCACACACTCTGAAAGAATGCGTCTGCAAACATGTGCAGACATGGGTATTTATTTATTTTGAAACTTTTTTTCTCCTTGGTGATCCACAGTGATTCACACCCGTCGTATCAGTGCCTGCAGGCCCTGTGTTGCTCTGGCCAGCTGTTGGCCTACTTCTCCCTGCTGTGAGGTGGGATGTTGTAGTCAAAGGCCAACCAGGAGGAAGGGGTCTGTGGAGTTCCTCCAGTGCTCAGTCAGCCTCTCGGCACACTGCTTTGGAGGCACCCCATTAAACGCCGCATTTCACGTGCATGTTTTGACATTCTCCGGCACCCAACACCCGTGCAGCGTTTTTGTTTGGTTTCTGGTGTCCAAAGCCGGAACACAAATCTTAACCGTGGAATCAAAAGTGCACGGCTTAGATCGTTGATGTGGGATTGAGGTAGCGATGAAAGAGATTAATGCTGGTCTGCTGGTGGTTTACCGGAGGAGTACCAGAGAAGGGTGAAGCATTGTGAAAGGCATCGGATTCCTAACGGTCAGGGAAGCATGGAGAGGAGGTGAAGAAGTGCAGCGGTTCAGCGAACTCTTGAGACTCGGAGGACAAACGGATCAGTTCCTCATTCGATAGTTGTCTGTTCAGCGAATACTGCTGAACAATTTTAGTCCACCTTGCATTCCTCCATAGCGATACCACCCAACACTAAGGAATGTGTCCTTCCATCTCTATTACTACTCCATTTCTTCCTTGGGACCAGAGCCTGGGACAATTTAATGATGATCGCCTTTTAATTACAAACACTTGTATGCATCGCATGCACGAAACGGGGTGGGCTTAGCACAGGAGGTAGAGCGGGTTGACTTGTAAGTTGTAACCAGAAGGTTGCTAGTTGGGTCCCCGGCTCCTCCTAGTGTCGAGGTGTCCCTGAGCAAGGCACCTCACCCTGACTACTCCCCACGAGCCGGCTGTCGCATTGCATGGTCGACCCCACCGTCGGTGTGTGAATGGATGTTTCGATAAAAAGTGTTGCTTTGGATTAGGGCTTTGACTTTAGCCCAAAAAACATATTCAAAGTTTGTTTATTTATTAATATTAATATTTGAATATTTAGTAATAATATTTTGACCATTAAATGCCTTCAGTAAGACCTGGATTGGGCTTCGCAAGGTTTGTTTAACGGCATTGCTATGGTTACCGGTCTTCCGTGTTCCAACGGTTTATTAGGTTTCTAATAAATCGCTGTCTAATCAATACTTCATTCACTGCCTCTTCCGAGGGATGACTGGTCCGTGGTCATCTCTCTTGGCCTGCCCATAACAGGTTCGAATATTAAGGAATGCCTAATATTCGTTAGAATTTTGATTTATTTTTTGATATTCGAATTATATTCGAATAACGAAGTTCAGAGTCAATGCCCTACTTTGGATAGAAGCATCTGCTAAATGCCCTGAATGCAAATGTGAATGTAAACCGATTTCAATGCAATGCACTTTCAATTGCTCCTCGGCAGGTCTTCAACACTTACTCCAACGAGGATTACGACCGGCGTAACGACGACGTGGACCCGGTGGCCGCCTCTGCCGAGTACGAGTTGGAGAAGAGGGTGGAGAAGATGGATGTCTTCCCCGTGGAGATCGAGAAGGGTACGTCTGCCGCGACGACACCGTCCGTAGCTCAAGGCTTCCATTCCGACAAGGTCATGACACTTCATAGCCATAGGCAATGAGGGTCCAAGGTTTAGATTAAACAAATAACTAAATGCGAGCTTGCAGTCAGCTGGTGGAGGTTGAACTTGAGCCTGGTTCTTTGGGTCGACTTAGCTCAGCAGGAAGAGCGGGATGACTTATAACAGAAGGTTGCTCGATTATGGGAAAAATCGTAATCACGAATATTTTGATCGATATTGAAATCACGATTATCCAAACGATTATTTTTGAGTTTGAAAACATTTTGCATTTATTCAGCATGTCTCTCCCAAAATAAGTTTTGTAACAGAACTTTGAACTTTTGCCTTAAAAATTACAAAAAATTGTCAAAAGAAAATGTATATAATTTACAGATATGTATCCAGCCGTTCGGCCCTTTCTATGAAACATAAAAAAAAAACTAAAAAAAAAACTTGATTACGTGATGTGATAGTTTGGAGCTAAAATCTAAATCGCGATCAAAATTCGATTAATCGCCCAGCCCTACTCCACCGTCGGTGTGAGTGGTTGCAAGTTGCTTTGGCGTCTAAAAGCGTCTGCTAAATGTGCTAAATGCCCCGAATGTCAACGTCAATGGTTCTCTGTGGTTCAACCCCTCTCCTCAGGGGAGAACGGGCTGGGCATCAGCATCATAGGCATGGGTGTTGGAGCCGACCAGGGCCTGGAGAAGCTGGGCATCTTCGTGAAGACCATCACAGAGCAGGGAGCGGCCGAACGGGACGGCAGGTGAGCCAATACCACCGCTGACGCACATCGCACCACGGCTGTTTGCAATGAGTGTATTCCCTGCTGAAACCGCAAATCTCGAATGGCGGCAGATGCGATGCATTACCGCGGCATGTATGTATGCATGCAGGGCTTTTGGCTCATCTCTGTCCCCGGGCTCCGAGATGAACAGTTTACAAAACAAGCAACTGTGTTTTTAACCTTCCGCAGCAGCAAAAGACAACAAAAGTCTACTGTTGGTTTCCCAGAGAGAGACGTCCTCTGTATGGTGTTCCCCAGCTGGCTGATGCCTCCGTGTTACAACCCCTGTGTTGGTTTGAAACATCTCTCTTTCCTGCCTCTCCCCAGGATCCAAGTGAACGACCAGATAGTGGAGGTGGACGGCACCAGTCTGGTGGGGGTCACTCAGCTCTTTGCGGCCACGGTCCTCAAGAACACGCAAGGCACCGTAGGGTGAGACCACAGTCTATACCCGTCTCCGTCCCCGGTTCACAAACCACGGCTCACATTGATGTCCCTGACCTGTTTGTGATGCCGTGGTGGAAGAGACTAAAATGTGGTCCCTCTGTGGTGTTTGGATGGCAAAAACAAACTGCCAACATCCTAAGTCTCGCTCAGGAACCCTGTTGTAATCGATGAGTTTCGGTAGTACAGTATTGTGAAGCGCCAATTGAATTCGGGCCTTATATGGATCGTTGCCAAATATGGATCGTTTCCACTGCTGCTCTCAACCAATGGCGGCGCACATAGCAGGAAGTCTACACCTTCATTCCAGTCGTGTGTCAACCAACGGTTGTCCAAATTCTTTCCAGTCTCTGGCTGGAAAACATCAATGATTACACAGCGCTGGATTAGATAAGATTCAGATCGGCCCGAAGTAGCCCACAGTTCTGCTCACCAAGTTAAGAGATGCATAGTTATAATGAAAAGTGACATATTAATAATAATATTAAGTATGACACAATATCCCCAGAGAGAAAGGCCCGTTTGTTATTTAACTGCGTCAGAGGTCGAGGTGGCCAATCGTGGCCCATGTGAATGATTGACCGTAGGCAAATGAAACCAACACAGGGGCGCAGTGTACCTGGCGGGCACTTTCATACGGTCGCTGCTGGCTGGCAAAGAAAGCCGTAGACCTCTCGTCGTCCCTGCCGTGTATTCATTGGAACAGCGCCCTCGCTAACGCACCGCGTCCCAACACACCAGGTTCCTGATAGGCCGGGAGAAGGCGGGAACGCAGAGCGAGGTGGCCCGCCTGATCAGCGAGACCCTCGAGCAGGAGAAGCATCAGCTGCACCAACAGCATCTGGAGGACACCTATGAGCAGTCCACAGAGGAGGTGAGTCCCCAAGCCGGAGCCCCTGGACCCCCCTAGGCCCCTAACTGGCTTCCCCATCGCTGCCCATCCAGGAACCAAAGTCACCGTTTGTTGCAGGCCGGGCGGTCAGTGTAAACATCGGTGGTGGGTGCGGGTTTGACCGCAGCCTCGCTGTCGGAGACAGAGAATTCTTTTGGCTTTAAAAGGCAAACCTCAAGAACAAGCCTTTGTTAATGTTTCACTGAGAGTAGGGAGGGTTCGATGGAACAACTCGGTATGAGGAAATATGTCGAGACATAGATAGTTAAAGGAGACATATTATGGTGTTTTCTCAACAAGAAAACATAGCATTTGAGTTCCAGAAAACATGTTTTTGAAGCTGTTTGCTGGAAACATGTTTGAGGGAAAAAAAAAATCTTGCCTACCGCTATTCCCCTCTGTTTCAGTCCCTTCAGAATGCGATGTTTCTGGTGTCTGTAGCTTTAATGCAAATGAGCTACTGCCTATTGACCAATGAGCTGTCAGACTGAACCACAGCATGGAGGAGAAGGGATTGTTGCCGTTTGCGGACTCCTGGAGCTCTGACTCCTGGATGCTCTGATTGAAGGGGAGTGGGGAAGTGGGAGGTAATATTCAAGTGTGTACCCCTCCTACGTGGGAGGGGGCGCCGAAACTGACTCGCTTGTTTGGTAGCTGTAGGCGGGGTACTTTCAGAAATGCATATCTCACAAAAAAAATCATGTACAGACTTTCATCAAAGTTTGTAAGCGTGTGGGAGCACCAGAGACCGAAAACACCACCCCGAATCCCAGGAAAAAAAATGTTGTTTTCATAATATGTCACCTTTAACAATTGGCTAACTGGCTTCCAAAAGTGGACAGAATGTATGGGGTGATTACGGCCAATGATTGGGGTCAAGAGAGCATCTGTCCAAATCCATGTACCACCAGTATCCCCGTCCCTGCTGGCCAATCCTCTTATCCTGTTTGCGTATGATCAGCGGAGTGCCGACCACATGTGAACTTTATCCCGCCGGGAGAGCGTTGTTGACTAGCGCTGGGCGCGGCGAGGGGTGTGGCGATGGAGCGGTTCACTAACGGGCGGTGATGTCATCATGGTTCCAGGAAGAGCACTACGAGGAGGAAGACCCCATAGAGGAGCAGGAGGAGGAGGAGGAGGAGGAGGAGATCCTGGGCTCCAGCTTCTGCGTCGGAAGGAATGAGGAGTTGCTGGAGCTTCCCGATAGCGAGGCGTCGTTCCTGCCCGGCAACATGGACTCCTCTCAGCTGGCCTTTAGGTTCAAGGAGGTACGGCGTCCTCGAGGCTTCCGATGGGTTTTGTTTCGAAGCCATCGCCTTATCAATCATTTACTGTTGGCAGTGTTTGAATGGGTGTTGTGTTAATGATTGATATCTCTGTACCCATCCTGTACCTCAGCTCCAACTCAAACATGGCATGGTGATGACTGAAGTAAACCAACTCAAAGAGCAGGTATGATATCAAATGAGTTCTTTACGTATGATCATCAATGACTGGAGTGAGTGAGTTAACAGATGGGAGTGAGTGAGTGAGAGATGGGAGTGAGTGAGGGAGTGAGTGAGAGATCTGATTGAGTGAGTGAGAGATCTGAGTGAGTGAGTGAGTGAGATCCGAGTTAGTGAGTGATCGCTTGATCGATCGCGGGATCGACTCCTAGCATCAAGCCGTTCTACCCTCCGTCCATTTAGCTGAGCGAGTTCGAGGAGGACCGATCGCTGTCGAGCGAGCGAGAGGCGGCGCTGGTGCTGAAGATCGAGCAGAACAATGAGAAGATCCTGCAGCTGGAGGGCTACTGGCTGGAGGCCCAGGGCCTGTGCAAGACGGTCAACGAGCATCTGGCCGACAGCCAGAGCCAGCACGACGCCCTGGACAAGAAGTACAACAAGGCCAAGAAGCTGCTCAAGGACTACCAGCAGAAGTGAGTGGTCGTGTTGACTTCTAGACGGCCGATGTGTGATCATCACCGGCTTTCGCTTTCACTTTCACTTTGGTCGAGTGAGTCACGCACGTAACACAGATGGAGACGGGAAGTGTGTCGGGTGACACATCGAGGCCCGGCCTGATGGAAACCTTTATTTGTTTATTTGTTTAATCACGACGCACATAGGATTGGACTTGCTCCAATACAACTGGGAATATCGTTTCGGAAAGTCAGCTTTACTCACGTTGTTTTAACTTTGAGGTTGTCTCGTTCTTGCGTTGTTTTAAATGTGCTGTTGTCTCGGTTTGGTTCTCCCTCTTGGAAAGAATGTGCATCATAATATTTATATTATATGAGGGAAGCAGTGAAGGTGGTCTGAGGAAATGGGTCAAGAGATGAACTTCACTAAGATAAGTAGCGATCTTAGCAGGTCAAGACGCTTGACCTTGTTCGAGCTCATTTACAGCACGTCCCCGGAGACAAATTACCGTGACTCCACTACGGAGACGCGTTCCGACTCATTTGTCCTGAGTGGAAGAGCAGCCAACGACCACGATGTGAACCCGCATTCCCCCTTTGTGTCTTCTTCCAGGGAGATCGACTTTGTGAAGAAGGAGGAAGAGATGAAGAAGGCTCTGGAGGAGAAGGACGCGTGGTACAGAGAGCAGATGGAGAGCCTTCAGGAGAGGGTACGCTAAAGAACCTAAACCAATCAAATCACGTTCCACTGCCGAAACACTTTCGTTGTTCAGCGTTCATCTAGACTCTGCATTGCCTCCCCCCTTACCCCTCCCCCACCCCTCTTACACACTTATTTTATGTTGTACGTCAATGCACTTAAATGAGTAGTTAGCATTGTCTAGCATCGTATCCTAGCTGTCTGTTGTATACGGGGAATGGGTTAACCTAGCGATTGTTAGTGCTTGGCACATGGTTCTATGAACATCCTTACAGCACCGACGGCGATATGTTGTTGTTTCTTCTTCCTTCTTCTGACAAATGTACTTCTTGTCAGTCACTTTGAATAAAAGCGTCTGCTAAATGCCCTGAATGTAAATGAGAATGACGATCCTAAAACGAGCGTTGGGGGGGTTCGGTTCTGCTCGGTTCCACAGCTCGCGGCGCTGGAGGCCAAAGGGAAGCCGGCAGACCCTGCGGAGGCCCGGCGGAGCGCGGAGCTGGCAGGAGAGCCAAGCCGAGGTACCGCCACCAGCTCGCAATCTGTCCACTCGCTAGGTAGCTGGCCGCGCCTTCAGAGGTTTTTGGCCCCTGAGCGTTGTTTGTATTCCCTTTGCACACCGTCGTCCACACACACACACCCTTCATCATCCTCGTCGTCGTGACGAAGTCGAATCCGTGCAGCAGTGCACACATTGGCGTGCTTTGGGTGGCCACTGGTTAGAAAAACGCTGTATAAATGCGGTCCTTTTACCATTTAGACCTCCACCCCCAGACTGGGGGTTCAACTGTCCCGCCCCCATGACAAGAAGGTCTCCGCTCACCCTCCGTGTGTGTGTGTGTGTGTGTGTGTGTGTGTGTGTGTGTGTGTGTGTGTGTGTGTGTGTGTGTGTGTGTGTGTGTGTGTGTGTGTGTGTGTGTGTGTGTGTGTGTGTGTGTGTGTGTGTGTGTGTCCTGACAGAGACGGACTGGACCGAGGTGGTCCCGGAGACGGAGCTGCTGGACACCAGCGCGCAGCGCGCCCGCGGCCTGCTGGCCCAGAAGGCCAAGCGGCAGCCGCCGACGCGCTGCAGGCTGAAGGAGAGCCTGGCTGCGACGTCGCCACGCTCGCCGGTCAGTCCGCCCACCGCGCCCACCACCACCACCTTCTTCTTCTTGTTCTTCCTCTTCTTCTTCTCCACCTTCTTCTTCTCCACCTTCTTCTTCTTCTCCTCCACCTCCGGCTTCTTCTCGACCTTATTCTCCTTCACCTTCTTCTCCACCTTCTTCTCCTTCTTCTTCTTCTTCTTCTTCTTCTCCACTTTCTTCTTCTCCACCTTCTTCTTCTTCTTCTTCTTCTTCTCCACTTTCTTCTTCTCCACCTTCTTCTTCTTCTTCTTCTTCTTCTCCACTTTCTTCTTCTCCACCTTCTTCTTCTTCTTCTCCTCCACCTTCGGCTTCTTCTCCACATTCTTCTCCACCTTCTTCTTCTTCTTCTTCTTCTCCACCTTCTTCTTCTTCACATTCTTCTTCTTGACCTTCTTCTTCTTCTTCTTCTCATCCTCCTTCTTCTCATCCTCCTTCTTCTTCTTCTTCTTCTTCTTCAAATCGTGTCACATTTTCTCTGGAGTTTTCCTGGATTGCTCCCCGGCTTTCCGTTCCACGCGTTGAGCCCCGCTCCCAGCCTCAGCAGCTGGGTTTTTTCCACTGGGCAGAGCCTCCTCCTCTCAATGAGGGTTACATTAACAACCGCCTGGAACTGTTTGTACCGCGTCTCTGAGATGACATCGCGTTTTCCTACAGGACAGCGAGGAAGACGAGCAGCAGGAGGAGGAGGAGGAGGAGAGGGGGGAGGAGGAGGAGGAGGAGGAGGAGGAGGAGCAGCCCCCAAGGAGGAGGCGGTCCATACAGGAGAGCCTGTCGCTGCCCGTGCCCGTGGGTCAGCCCGGCAACGGGCAGAGGGAGGAGTCGGCGGACCGTGGCAAGGCGGAGCTCTCCAGTAGCCCCTCCCACAGGGACAGCATGGAGAGCGGGGGCAGTCCATCTCTGTCGCCCCCCTCGCCGCACTCCCCCTCTGGGTTCCCGCGCAACGCCAAGAAGCGGGAGTCCAAAGGCAAGGGCAAGGAGGTCAAAGGTGAGAGGAGGCCCGCAGGTCGGGGCCAGAGGTTGTCCCCCCACTTCACTTTGTTGTTGTTTAGGGACGGGATTCGGCAGGAACCTCACGATATGTTATCAAAAGCAATACCATTTATCGACCGCTCTAAATATTGTGATATGATAAAGAGATTTCTTATTTATCTTTTGTGTCGTTTACCATCGGGGCTCGGATTCGTCTATTTGTGTCTTTTATATAAACGCTGAACAGAGGGAAGTCAATGCAAATTGACTTTAGGTAAATACACTTTAACGCCCTCTATAGGATGATACCGGTTTTGTGTTTCCACTAAGGCAACGTGTTTTCCACTAAGGCAACGAAAAAAAATAAAGTGAACTCAATAGTATTGAGTGGAGTGAATCATCAACTATCCTCGGCTAATCGGTGATTGTTTTATTTTGTGTGTACCAGAAGATTTGAACGAGAGCTCTGCAGCAGCCAAGCCAAAGAGACGGTTTCCTGACTTTGGGTGAGATCCTGAGTTTGGTTCTTTGTCACTGTTGCTCCATTCATATGAATGTCTATAGTTATTTTTCCTTCCCTAATGTCAATGCTAATGCTACCACAGGGGCTTGCGGAAGTCTGGGGGGAAGGGGAAGAAACACGACAAGGAGGCTATGAGAGCGTCTATGGGGAGCAGGTAAGCCTTCGCATCTTCAGGACCAGGACTCAAAGTCACAATGATCATTAACTCAAATGTACTCATCATGCATTATTGGATTAAATTAAAATATTTGATACACAAACGGTTCTCCTCATCGTCTGCGTGTGTACGCTCATGACTTTCCTGGCGCCCAAATATAATAAGAGTTTCATTTTTCAAAAAGGTCAATTTTGATCTTATCCTGGGACTAACCACCTCTGACCTCTGACCTGCATCTCCTGCCCTCCTCCCAGGGGTTCGGCGGACCTCCTGGAGCAGTCCGGGGGGACCATCTCCCCGGCCGAGTCCATGTCGTCCATCCCCACCTGCATGCCCTTCAACTGGTTCGGGGACAAGGAGCGGGACAAGGAGCCGTCGTCGTCCAGCAGCAGCCTGCCCTACACCGCCACCGAGACCAGCAGCGAGCAGAGCCAGGAGCGCCGGAACAAGGTACGCTCCGCGGGCCGGGGCCGGACTGGGGCCTGAACCGGGCTAGAACCGGGGCCAGAACCAGGCCAGAACCGGGGCCAGACTGGGGCCTGAACCGGGGCAGAACCGGGGCCTGAACCAGGCCAGAACCAGGCCAGAACCAGGCCAGAACCGGGGCCAGAACCGGGGCCAGATGGGGCCTGAACCGGGCCAGAACCGGGGCCAGAACCAGGCCAGAACCGGGGCCAGACTGGGGCCTGAACCGGGGCAGAACCGGGGCCTGAACCAGGCCAGAACCAGGCCAGAACCGGGGCCAGGACCAGGCCAGAACCGGGGCCAGACTGGGGCCTGAACCGGGCCAGAACCGGGGCCAGAACCGGGGCCTGAACCAGGCCAGAACCGGGGCCTGAACCAGGGCCAGAACCGGGGCCTGAACCAGGGCCAGAACCGGGGCCTGAACCAGGCCAGAACCGGGGCCTGAACCAGGGCCAGAACCGGGGCCTGAACCAGGCCAGAACCGGGGCCTGAACCAGGCCAGAACCGGGGCCTGAACCAGGCCAGAACCGGGGCCTGAACCTGGGCCAGGATCTGGCCTTGTACCGGGCCATGAACCAGCGGAACACGCTACTACTGCGTGTTGTAACGGGGGGGTTAGCTTGTTGACGTGCGTGTGACTCTGTTGAAACGGGATGACGTTGACGAACGTCTGAGAGAACAATCACACAATTCTGGAGTTCATTTCATGGATTCAATTCATGGAGTCGTTAACCCAAAGTCTCTGTTGATTGATTGTAAAGTGAAATAAACACGTTGGATTAATTTGCCGACAGACACGTCAAAGCGGCCTAGCCAAATAAGGTTTGTGTGTATTAAACTGACGGTAGATTACATTATTCCAATCAACTGTTACTGCTTCGTGGTTTGGCAACTAAACACTTGAAGCAAATGAAGTTAAGGCAGATGAAAGGTTCAACGGGCATTGGCTCGGGCCCTGGCCAGAGGTTCCCCTGTGATGGAGTCCTCATGCAGCCGTCTGAAAACAGCAGGTTCCAGAGAGCAGGTTGACCCCGTTGTGGTGTTCTGCGTCTCGCTGGACTATTCTTAGCCACCCTGCCGTATCTCTCAACGCGAGCCATGTGTGAGAGAGACAGTGTTTACCCTGCCCTTAATTACAGAATATCCCCCCCCAGCGCCTCAAAAGGGAGAAAATAAAAACAGTCCGAATGGTGGCTCATTAACCAAGCCCAGACGTTTCCCCCATTCGGAGCAACTGTTTCTTTAAAATGAATCAACTTCCAACTTTGACCAAAATAGTCGTGTCCTTCTGTAATTCATTATAGCAGGAAAGGGCGGGGGGGAGATAGAGAGCGAGGTGGGAACGGATTCAGCTGCTTCTTAATGAGTCTGCGAATGGTGACGCAGCACCTGGAACCTGGCCGGCGTTCCGTCGGAAGGCCTGCTCTCGGTTTAAGGCGGACGAGGTCGACTGTAAAGTGAGACAAGGTCAACTGTAAAGTTATCTTAAAAGGCGACGGTTCAGACCGCTTTTCATTCCATCCCTGGTCCGCATCGTTACGGCGGCTCAGTGTTAAATATCACCAGTGTGACGGATTTATGATCCCGGGGGGAAAAATGTCTCTGAACTCTCCTTTTTTTTTCATTTTTAAAAACAGACAAATCTCTCTTGGTCGTCTTTATTCAGTCGATCGTTAGACTTGGTACAGTATATCGTTATTTCTCTTCACGTTATAACTCAAATGATTTGATCTAGATGACTAACCAGTAGTGTGGTGATTTGTAACCTCCTGTGTGTGTCTTCCACTAGCTGCAGGTATGTGGTAATGTGACTGTGACTCAATATCACCCCATTTGTGGATTAAGCGCCTTGGAAACTGATGGCCCATGGCAGTCTCAGTGGGAGTCAGATTAAGAAATTGGCCTTGTCTGGAGTGCCTGGATTAGGACTAATCTGTGATTGAGACAACATTTATAGGACATAGATTAAAGTTGAACTCCGACAGTGCATTGTTGATGCACTGTCGAGTTGTACTCTCCACAAAGAAGCGCTCAAAATGTGTAAATAAATTAAAACTACTTTGCAGTTGTTTCTCGAGGACATTACCACATACCTAGTGTTTAGCCTGTCCGCTTCCCTCTGATAGAAGTAGAGTTGGGGTCTCAAGACTTCGAAGTGGCTGCTATTGTACTAGCATTGCTGTGTGATTTGGGTGTTTGCTCTCGTCCCACGTGGCCGGAGCGTGCACGAGCCGATGTCCCCCTCTCTCTCTGTCGGACTGCGGGCGCCGGCGCCTAGCGTTGTAGCCTAGCGACATGTAGCACTTAGCGTAGCATGGTAGCAATGGATTAGCTGCGGTCAACGCTACGCTTCTCCTGCCCTGAATCACCAACCCTAACGTCACCCCAACGGCGGTCACGCTAAACCCCTTTGAATCCTTCACCCTCATTCCCACCCAAATGTACTTTACCCAGCATGCACCACTGTTCCTTCCCCCCTCCTAATCCCCACCCCACTCGTTGTTGTAGTAGTAGTAGTAGTAGTAGTAGTAGTAGTTGTTGTTATTGATGTGGGCTGGCCCTGATGATGACGTGGCTGTGTGGTTATTGGTTAACGCGCTGTTGATTGTCTCCACCTGTTCCAGAGTGTGTCAGTCGTAGACGACTGTAGCCCGGGCAGCCCTAGCTCTGAGCTCTCGGGGCTGGTGGCTGAGCCCAATCTGTCCGGCCGCTCACACACCCTAATCTTCTCGTCCACCGAGGTGAGTGTTTGTCCCGGCCCCGGCCCTCCCCCCGGGCTCCCGTCTCCGGGGGGGGGGGGGGGGGGGGGGGTAGTGTGCACGGCCCGCCCCCCCCTGGGGTTACCGCCTTCCGCACGGGTTATAAATAAACGCCTGACTTAAGCTGGAAGGCTGCATGTGCGTGATAGAAGGGTTTGATTGTGTGTTTAATTGCGTTGTGCGGCTCTTATTGTTATGGCCTAGCTCTGTTTTCCTTGTGATTCAGCTGTTACTGTACCTCAGTGTCCTGTAAACCCCTCTAGTCTTTGGGAGGCGTGCCGTCACCACCACCTGGCTTGCTCAATAGCTCTGTTAGACCGGTGAAGGGTTTCGAACTGTCTCAGTTTTTTTCTTGGCAAGCCGTGCCTAATTTTGTATTTTCTGTTACGCAACACCTACTGTAAATACGCCGTACAGTCTGTGCTAGTTAATTGTAACAATCTGCTGTTTTTAGACTTCAGATGTTTTTAATTAGGATAACGTGTATAAGTGTGTTTTCCAACCCTGACGAGTAAAATGTACATTATTGTTACTGCTTCATTCCCTGTGAGGTTCACATGCATGTAGAACGCAATCTCTTTCGGCGGCCTGGGGCACATGCATGTTTTATTTCTTACGCTTTGTAGGTAATTGCACGCAGATGTTACCTCATTCAGCGGTCAGCTAACGGATATCATTGCTTCGCCGTGTTTTGATATCCATACAGCTGGCCTTGTTTTGTGTTTTCATTACTATAATGGTTCACACTTCACATGTTCACTAACTGAGCACATGTTGTTGCCAACAAGTTTGACATTGCAATGACTAAGTCTCCATAATGTCACCAACCCGCACATTTTGGACTCTATTTTATTACGTTGACTCTCAGCTTTTGTTATTGAACAGTTTTCAATTTCAATGATTTTGTGTTTTTTTTAGACACTGGACGACGAACCGGTGTCAACAGGAAAGGAGTATCAATGGCAGAACCGCCCTGTTCCTGAATGGACCAATCAGCAAGTCTGTCACTGGCTGATGGGCATGAACATGGACCAATACACTCCCGAGTTCACAGCCAAGGCCGTGGACGGCCAGCAGCTCATGCAGATGGACAGCGACAAGTTGAAGGTGGGAAAAGTGTTTCCTAAGGAAGGGGAAGGGATTGACGCCTTCAATAATTAAAGTAAATTGACTATCTGAGAAAATAAGCATTATAGTTTTTATGTATCTTACAAGCTAATTAAAAAATAAAGTCAAATAAAAAATAAGAATTCGACAAATTATCGTTTCAATGTTTCAGTGTTTTACTGCCACCCTGTGGCCAAACATAAAACATTAATTTAGGGCATTTAGCTGACTCTTTTATCCAAAGCGGCTTACAATAAGTACATTGCAAGTTGTGTTTAGTGTCAGTTCCGCTTACCTCTCGCAAAACGTAAAGAGGCCCCGCCCATCCTCCTAAGTCACACGTCGGTAACCATGGCGTTATGTCTCTACCACCACCCCCCCCCCCCCCCCCTCCCTCCCCACCCACACAGGCGCTGGGCGTGAGCAGCCAGAGCGACCGGGCGACCATCAAGAAGAAGGTGAAGGACATGCGCAAGGCCCAGGAGAAGCTGGAGAAGCAGAGGGAGAAGCGGGAGAAGGAGGCGCGACGCAGCGGAAAACTACCGGCCAGTACGGACTCTGTGTGCTGAGGTACGCTGGCGGTGCGTCCCCCCCCCCTCTCCAAGGCCCTGCTCGCAGGGCAGAACGTTCACTACAAGGACCCCCCCGCCCCTCACATACTGTATATCTGCCATCTCCCCTCCCTCTTCTAATGTAACACGACCATGCCACTAATGACCGCGGGCAAACACGTCCGCTCTTGAATTGCACCCTTGTATTTTATTTTCCAAGTGCCAGTCATGATTTTATCTCTGTGCTGCGGTCTTGGTCCTTATTTCGCTGTTTTGGCGTTTTAATGCGTGTCCTCTAATGCAACCCCCCTTTCTCGCGGACCCCCTCGAATCAAACCATTTCAACTGTGAGATAGGGGCATAGAAAAATAAACACATTGTTAATTTGTGACAGAAAGTAAGCCCCTATGTTATTTGACCACTAAATATCGAGATGATATCGTTCTGATTCAAAGTCACGTTGTGCTTTTGCCGATAATCGGCAGGTTTCACCACGAAATGTAATCTGTATTTAAAGGTTGGGTGTGGGATTTGCGAAACGCCGATACACAACTCAAATGGTCCACCCCCTCTCCTTCAACGGTGACTCTGACTCCACCCATTCCAAGTACATGGACGCGCAATCATGCACGAGCAAACACAGATGCGCGAGAGCGAGCCATTAGCTAGCTCCAGTAGCTACCGCAGGATAACAACAAACAGAAGCTTGCTCTGGGTCACGAGCTTTGAGTACGTGTCCGAAGGGGTCGAGCGGGGGAGGGGGAGTGCAGTACGACCGTTTGATTGACGTACTTACTACTTACTGTCCAATGACACTCGGTGGGTCTGGAAATCATTGGCTGGAGTTTTTCGAGCCCTTCCCGTTCCACAGATGATTGACTTGTTTAATTTTCATGCCAGTACTTCTAACTAAGTGGCTGTAAGTGGGTTATGATAAGGATTTCAAGTAATTTTGCAAAAAAGGCCAAAAAAAGAGAATTCCATACCCAACCTTTAAAACAAAAACACTTTCGCTGGTCCCCTGCAGCCTTTTGCTGTACAGGTGATCTCAAAGCACTATAAAAAAGGTCTTTAACGCTTCAAAGGTTGACAATGTTAAGTGTAGTATAAAAAAGTTTTATACATCTGCCTATTAACTGCATTTACTTCTTATTTTAAAACAATGAAAATCAGACCACCGTAACATTTTATACTATACACATTTTTTTCTACTAAGTAGAATAGCGACATCTTATTTGCTGAATAAGATACGCAAAGGCGACTTGTTTTGAATCCGGGGCAGAGCTGCTGTTTCTACTGCTATTCCAATCGTGCCTGAGTGGGCGGAGCCCTGATCTGTCGTCCAATCAGAACAGGGCCCCGTTACTGTAATGATTCCAGTGATGTTACAGTCATTCTAAATCTCGTCTGTCTTGGCTCACCCAACGGGTGCCTACTAAACACAACTCTGGTTTGAATATGGTTCCACGTGACTATGAATGTTGTGAGTGTGCGGGTGTTGTGTGTCTGTGTGCGTTCCCGGGCCCACTGAAATACTTTACCGTGGTGTTGCCATTCAAGCTGTTGTTAACTGTTTTGTATATTTTATAGAGTCAAAAGATAAAATGTTGCACTGCGAGAATGTTGTCCACTTCCCCCGTGAAGCCTTGGTACATACTGTAAAGCGGCATCAATAAACTCATTTTCACCTCATGTGCTGTGGATGTTTCTTACTGTACTGGACTCTTGGCTGCATACGAATATTCATTCCATGATATTTTCTTTTGATTGACGTTTACAACGTCTGTATGAAGATGTCCAACAGTAGTCTCATCTAAAGATACAACTTTTATTGTGCGGTCCTTCAAATAAATCTCACAAAATATCCGCAGTCAACATCACTAAGTTTGGAACACACACACACACACACACACACACACACACACACACACACACACACACACACACACACACACACACACACACACACACACACACACACACACACACACACACACACACACACACACACACACACACACACACACACACACTTAAATTAACCGAATTGCCCAGCTTTGAATACTTAAATTCTGATTGGTCAAACTTGACATTCAGCTGTCGTTTCTGAATGACAGGTCGCTGCTATGGACACTCTTACCAACTGTGGATTCAAACTAAAGAAATGTATTAGGGGAGGTAATAAAATCCTTTTTATAGAAAGGAATACAATCCTTCTGTGGTTGCTATATTTTATGTCAAATTATTGATTGATTTAGTTAGTAGTTGTGTTATAAGGGGTCCTGCATTATCCAGCCGGGTTTATTTTGCGATAATGACTGGCGTGCTGTACATTATCTCTTTTACATAAAACATGAATTCATCCAATACATATTTCAAGTGTCTCTACTTTTTAGATAGAAACATTTTTGAAACTGATCTAATAATTGCAAAACATATTTGATAAGCATCTATAGAAACAGATATGTCATTGTACAACTTAGGAGTGATAATATATTTAAATGATAAGTTGATAATGCGTACTACATCTTTAATATAATGACATAAAGATGTAGTATAGCACTGCATCGAGTCTTAAGTCCAAGTGATTTGGTGACAATAAGAGTTAAACCCGTTATACAGAATACTTTGAACTCAAGTAACTCACATAATACGGAAAAAGACAATACTTTAAACATGAAGAACCAACTTAAGACTGCTTAATAAGGTCAGAAAAAGCCCACTGTAACCCCAAAACGTCATCCAAACAAAGTAAAGTTGTAAAACTTACTTTGTTTCTGTAACATTGTTTCTGCACTAAGCTCAAGACAGGAAAGAGTACAAGCCTTACCTTTCAGATACAACAAAAGCCATTGGATTGTAACAAGCCACATATTTTAGTTTATATAAACTAATTGAACTGACATCGGAGTGACGCTTTGGCGTTTCCTTTATTCTGTGAGTAGCCATTACAAGACGAAAATCTGACTTTTCCTGTTTTCAATCACTAGGGTCCACCTAGATGTACGCTGGATAGATCAGCAACATTGGCTACAGTCCACCGGGTAGGCTGGTCGACTGATCTACCCAGCACGCATCGATGCGGACACGCCCACTTATGACGTGACTAAGGCACAGGGACAGGCCGACGGCTTGTAATTAGCTAATCACACCCACACCTGGTGGCACGATATCCCCAAGTGTAAAGCAGATAGATCTGTGATAACAGGGCCCTTCCCAGACACAGCACAGCGACCACTGACCAGAGCTAGAGATCGACCCTTTCCCAGATCTCCAGAACCTCGGAGCAGGCGTCACTCTGAACCCCCGGAGCAGGCGTCTGACCCCCGGTGTGCCCCCCCCCCCCCCAAAGGCCCTACGAGTGACCCTAGGAGCTGCGGTAGGTGGTCATGTCTTTGGGCTCCTTGCTGGGCACGCACCAGTCGTCTGCCTCGTGGAAGGTCTTGTAGTGTTTCCACGCCGACTTGTTGTACACCGGCAGCCTCTCGATGGACTCTGTGGAGAGAGCCTGAGGACACATGCAGGGGGCGGGGGGGGTCACAGGACATTAGGAATGAGGTGTCCAGATGCAGTTAATTTAAAACAAAATATATTTAATATAATGTATAGTGAAGGGGGGGGGAAAAGGTGAATGAGAAATTCTTTGATACTATTCTCAGGTTGGATCAAATATGTCTTCTTTAAAAAGAAAAAGTAAACGTCGATAGTTAATATCAATATGATCTTAAATCTGAATCAACGTAATCCTGCATTGATTTAAAAACAATGTCGGACCTGTACAATCTGAAGCACAACATTTAAACCACACTCATTTACAAATCAAAACTGATCTGATCGTTTCGCAATGTATACATATTTAAAAATCTACCAGTTGAGTAAAGACAGGGAATCCAACCCCTAACCCTGCCAGCTCCAACACTTGAGCTGCCCCAGTGATGTCACGTGAGTTTTGGGTTTGGGACCCCGGGACCGTGAGCTCACCCGGATGTAGATGATGGCGTCGGTGCCGTAGCCCTCCAGCGAGTAGAGCTTCAGGTCCCCCTGGAAGTAGCGGGCGTAGAGCCGCGAGATGGGCAGGCCGTAGCCGTACCCCGCCTGGGGCGACACAGCGGAGCTCAGACCTCAGACTCACCCACCCACTCATGGTTTTAATCACTAAACACACCGCCGTACTGTTGGCAGGCTCAACGGGAGCCTGAATGTTAGAGTCACCAATGAATGAAATGTATTGCGACAGTTTAAGTCTGGAGGTCTCTTGAGGTCCATGTTGACAAATATTTTGATAAGTTGGGAAGCGCGAGCCCAAAGATTTTTGTTTTGACTGCCTTGTTTTGACCGCTAATTGGTTAAGCTCAAATTAAATGGTTGAGGCCTGTTGTCTGGCTGTTTCTGAGAGTTACCCGGGAGGGTTTACTGACCGTCTATCAGGGAAGGTTTACTGACCGTCTATCAGGGAGGGTTTACTGACTGTCTATCAGAGAGGGTTTACTGACTGTCTATCAGGGAGGGTTTACTGACTGTCCATCAGGGAGGGTTTACTGACTGTCCATCAGGGAGGGTTTACTGACTGTCCATCAGGGAGGGTTTACTGACTGTCCATCAGGGAGGGTTTACTAACTGTCCATCAGGGAGGGTTTACTGACTGTCCATCAGGGAGGGAACACTGACCGTCTATCAGGGAGGGGAGGGGATGTTGTCATGGTGTTCCTGTGTTTATCAGGGAGGGGGGGGGGGTGTCATGGTGTTTCTGCCTGTTTATCCTGGAAGGGAGGGGATGTTGTCATGGTGTTTCAGCCTGTCTATCGGGGGGGGGGGGGAGGGGGGGGGGACTCACCAGGGGGGCGGCCCGGGCCTCCATGCTGGTGGGCCGGGGGGCAGTGGAGTAGGTGTAGGTGAACAGACGCTCGATCTTCCTCAGTGGCACGCCGCCGCCGCGGTCGCTCACCTGGGGAACAACACAGCAGAACACCGCTTTACTGGCGCAGCACTACATTGTATAATACTGAATAAAACAGAATACCAGGCTGCTTTACTGTTATATTACTACATTGTATAATACTGCATAAAACAGAATACCAGGCTGCTTTACTGTTATATTACTAGATTGTATAATACTCAATAAAACAGAATACCAGGCTGCTTTACTGTTACACCATCTGAATGAGTACTGCGTACACACCATGACTTGACTTTATTAACACGCACTCATGTTCCAAGTTTGTATTGCTGTTGTTATCAGTTTTTTCTGGTGTACCTTTTAACATTCAAATGTCCGTAAACAACATTTAAGGTCACGAGGGCACACAAACTGAGTGAGGTAACGTTTACAACGTGTCAGAGATTGAAGAAATCTCTAGGTAAATAACAGATAGTACATTGTAATAAAGTTCTGAATGAAGTTCATTAGATTGCAGATTAGTTTGCAGCCATTTTTTGTTCATCCCGACACATCAAAGCTCATTCAGGACTGCCTGAATATCTTCCGAGGTGCCGTTTAAAACGCCACAGAGACAGCAGCCTTACCTTCACAGTGAGATCTTCCGATCCGAGTGCGATCTGTGCGCGGATGGGAGGGAAATCTGTAGAATCCCCGTGCATCTCCATGGTGGCCCTCATGGCGTTCTGCAACAATAAAAGCGCACCCTTTCAAAATACGATTCAAGGGGTGCAATGCACTGATAGATGAAGCCCAAAGCTTTTACCTTGAAAAGCTCAAACACCATATGGTACAGGTGAGAGGGGACATAGACCACGGTAGGGCTTCCATCTTCTTTCACTGTTTGGGAACGAAAGATCATCGATGAAGGAGAAACAGTTTGAAGGAGAGCAGATATGAGACCATCGGTCCATGGACGAATGAATGAATGAATGAATGAATGAATGAATGAATGAATGAATGAATGAATGAATGAATGAACGCATGAATGAACGAATGAATGAATACCATGGAACTCCTCCAACTGCAGCTCTGGTGAGTTCATGTAGTATCGGTCACACAGGCCTCTGGCGTTTTCATAGGCGTCTGAAGAGAAGAGGAGACCAAAGAGAAAACGGGAACACAATATCAGAGAATAAATGCCTAAGATTTAGACATTGTATCTTCAGATGTAACCATTCAATTCTTCAAAACTCGTCTTTAGAATTCCTAAATCTGCTCGTCTCTAGTTGTTGTTTTTTAACTTGTTCAGCAGCAATTTCATTTCTAATAGTTATTTCAAAAGTTCAAGATTCAAGATGGTTTTATCGCTGGCAATGAAATTCTTTAGTCTTGGGCTCCTCCAACAGTGCAATATAAGAGAAAGTAAAAGTATAAGAGAAACACAAGTAGTAAAGCTGAGACTTAAATAATAAAAATAAATAAATAAATGCCTCTTTTGGTTCCTCTATAAATGTACATAGCCGTTTAAAGGTTTACTGTATCCCCATGTATATAATATCTCAACATGTAGATACATGGACCTCCTGTCAGATGAAGGACTCTCACCCATGACCACGTCTTTCACGCGACAGTTTGGGTCGATGCTGCCGATCTGTTTGGGGTGCGCTGGGTTCACCTTCACCTTGCCGGCGAACAGCAGAGCTGCAGCGAAACAGAACGACACGATGAGGCTGAACCCCTTGGTGTTCAGAACGGCAACCTATGAAGTGGGTGACTAAACGATGAGGCCTATTCCTAGGACCACTAGTGTGAACATAGACCGAGCCGGTCACACTCTGTATCATTTGCTCCATCACTAGATTGACTTGTTCAGAGTTTACCTAGTCTCTGCATACCCCTCTTATGCACTTGTATGTAGGTCTTTGCACTTAAAATAGTACTTAGCATTGTGTAGCATCTTATCCTAGCTATCTTTGTTGTATACAGGGAATGTGTTAACCTAGTGATTGCTAGTGGTTGGCACTTGTTTCTATGAACATCCTTACTCTACTGACAGCGATATATGGTTTCTCTTTCTTCTGACAAATTTACTTATTGTAAACCGGTTTGGAATAAAGATAAATGTCCTGAATATAATTATGAATGTAATGAATTATCTGATCTATACCTTGTAAGACAAAATATGTGCAATAGGGAAGCAAGGTTTCAAATAGACTCACAAATAGTGACCAATAGTGACTAGATATAAATAGGGACTAATAGTGAACAGATAGAAATAGTGACTAAGAGTGAATAGATAGAAATAGTGACTAAGAGTGAATAGATAGAAATAGTGACTAAGAGTGAACAGATAGAAATAGGGACTAATAGTGACTAGATATAAATAGTGACTAAGAGTGAACAGATAGAAATAGTGACCAATAGTGAAAAGATATAAATAGTGACTAATAGTGAAAAGATATAAATTGTGACTAAGAGTGACTAGATAGAAATAGTACTCTGACACTTAACCCATTTCAACAGGTGTTTCTGCCAGAGGCGAGGACTCTCCCAGCAGACGCGTCTACTCACTGTGCTGGTTCAGCAGCATCCTGATGGAGATCCTGCTCATGTAGAAGCGGTCCAGGAAGTACTGGACGTTCTGGCTGACGATGGGGTCCGTGCCGTACGCCTCCTTGTACTCCACCAGCCCCTGGGCCATGGTGGGCACCACGTCGTTGTGCCTCTTCAGGATCTTGATGACGGCGTCTGTGAAGCTGAACACGGGAGGATGGGTTTAAATGGTAAGGCGTGGGGAGCGTGAACTTGAGTTTGTGTTTGGAGTTCAAATCTTAACCGGAATATATAATGAGATCATTCTCAGTGGACTTACTCATATGTGGTTTTTTCCTCTTCGGCATTTTTGTCTTTAAACTCGATGATATCTTGAAGACTTCGCAAATACCTTAAAAGCCAGAAACATGCATCTTAGCAAATACCTTGAAAGACACAAAACGTATATTTAAAAATAACAAAGAAGACAGAAACATACATCTTATCAAATACCTAAAAATACAAACATATCATTTCAAGTATCTAATTATACAGAATCATACATCTTATCCAATACCTTAAAAAGACAGAAACATATATTTAAAAATAACTTAAAAGCAGAAACATACATCTTATCAAATACCTTGAACGACAGAAACACATCAAGCAGAAGATCAGATGATTTGAGAAACATGATGTTTCTCTGTCGACTTACCAGCTCTGGACCAGGCGCACTGACGGAGTCCCCAGCAGATTGTCTGGCAGCAGGTTGATCTCCTTCATGATGTTGGCCAGCCTCACAGGAACTTCGTGTCGGAGGAAGGCGAACGACGTTCTCTCGCAGGCATTTTCTGAGCCTGAAAACAATTTAGGCAAAGTATGCTCAGCATTGAAAAGCTATGTGTGTGAGTGAGTGTATGAGTGAATGAGTGAGTGAAAGAGCGTGTGCTGGGGTCTTACCAAAATCCAAGAACTGTTTCATTGAAAGCGGTGACGGGGAGAACTTAGAATAGTAATCGATGTGCTTCCCAATGGAAACACTACTTCTTAAAACCCCGAGAATCCTCATTTTGAAGATCACGCCCCGACGTCTGGCTGGTGGTTATTAAAGGTTAAATGTTCGGCAGCTGAGATGAATGAACACATGCATTGATGTTGTTAACATATGTGAGCTTGATGTCAAAATGGCCAATGGTTAATTCTCTGCGCTCATGGTCTGCAACGCACGCTTTGTGATTGAGCCACCGTTCTGTCATCACATGCAATATAAAAACAATTCAGCCATTAGGATTAGGATTCTGAAAAACACCGAAACAAACGACACTTTAAAAGGTCATCCTTATCGCAGTTGACTGTTGAGTTGACACACGATCCCAGTTCCTCAACACACACCAACGACTGTGCACAGTTCAGAGATCATCTGGGCTGAGAAGAGACAAGATAATCCATCACAGCACATCTTCTTCCTCTGTTCATTATTCTGGGAAGAATAACACCGTAAGGCGCATTACTGCCACCTACTGTCAGCCAACATAATACACGGTTTCTCAGGGTGAATAAAGAAAAAGGTAAACAAACACATACAAAGAAAAAAGATAATATAATTGTTAGATACCCCAACTTGTTTTTTTGGACTTGCTCTGGTAGTTTTGTCACAGGAGAGATTTTGGTTGGAATGTGACAACCACAGGTGCTCCAAACGACTTCAATATAGTTTCTGTGTTGTACATCCTTCAGTTTAATTAACCATGTTTGACTATTTCGGATTCACTTTATCCGATCGCACAGTCAAAGGCCTACTCGTCCAGCAGTAAGGCTCTGTAGTGTTTATTGCCTTGCCTATTATTATCTTTAGCTATATTTCGTACGTAGATATGTCCATATTTGGGTGATTCCTAGCTCCCCGGACATGCGCAACGCACACCCGCTGGTGGCGGCTTGCTTCTCTCTCCTACATTATCTTTGACAAACCGGGGTCCTTTATTCCGTCACTTCCTTTAGCCGACCACCGATATGCCTGCTGGAGAACCTGTTATCGTTATGTGCTAACCACGTTTTGAAATGGATGTTTTTATTTGTATTTTACCAATAGTGTCGGTCGATTAAACAACACCGCGATTTCGGGTGCTTCTCCTCCACTTTATCTAGTCTGTTAGATCGGCCTAGCGAATACATTTAAACTTTAACCATTCACAAACGCACTTTGTGGCCCGCCAAAAAGCTAAGCGGGGACGACTAGGAAGTCCCCCCGTCGGTCCTCTTTGTCGGTCCATAGCAGCGCAGCCCGCCGAGGAGAATGAGTGGAGGTGGGTTCAGCTTCGGCCAGTCCGCTGCCGGGGGGTTCGGGGCTTTCGGAGCCCAGAAACCCGCGCAGACAGCGGCTCCCGCAACGGCGTTCGGCATGGCGACCTCCACGCCCGCCGCGGCTGGAGGAGGCTTTTCTTTCGCGACCGCCAGCCCCGCTCAGCCAGTCCAGTCAAACCCAGCCGGGGGCTTCAGCTTCGGCACCCCCGCGAAGAGCACTGCTGGCGGCGGCGGCGGCTTCTCGTTCGGGACCCCCACCCCGACCCCCGCGTTCAGCCTGACAGCTACCCCCCAGCCCGCAGCAACAGGGCTCACGATGGGTACCACCACAGCAGCCCCGGCTCAGGGTTTCTCACTCGGCGGAGGTCTCACAGCTCAGAGCACCATGGCAGCACCGGCCGGAGGGGGCTTCAGCTTTGGAGCAGCCGTCCAGCCGCAGATGCAGGCTCAAATGCAGCCGCAGATGCAGGCTCAGATGCAAGCTCAGATGCAGCCTCAAATGCAGGCTCAGATGCAGCCTCAAATGCAAGCTCAGATGCAGCCTCAAATGCAAGCTCAGATGCAGTCTCAAATGCAGGCTCAGATGCAGCCTCAAATGCAGGCTCAGATGCAGGCGCAGGCCCCCGCAGCGGCTGCACCTGGAGGCCTGGGGTTGGGGGGATTCAGCTTCGGTTCGGCCAAGGTCCAGATGACCACCGCGTCGGCAGCGCCCCCTGCTGCGGCCGGTGGGGGCTTCTCCTTCGGCAACGCTGCTGCGTCTACACTCTCCATGGGAGTCCAGCCCACCCTAGCAGCGGCCCCAACAGTAGCTGCAGCGCCCATGCAGGGTGGAGGAGGGTTCGGCTTCGGGATCAAGCCATCATCTACACCCGCCCCCGCCTCCATCGCCCCCGCCACCCAAGCGGCTCCCACCCTAAGCTCCTCCCTCTTCTCCATGCCGATCCCCACGTCCACCCCCAACCCGGCCGCCACCGGCTTCTCCCTGGGCGGCGCCGTGGCAACAACGGCGGCGGCGAGCGTGGCCCCGACCGCCACAACGGGGGGCCTGGGCGTCATGCTGAAGCCCCTGGGTGCGGCGACGGTGGCGCCCACGCCGGTCGCCACGACCGCCGCCGTCGCCGCCCCCATCACCGGCATCGCCACGGGCTTCTCCCTGGGGAGCATCAAGCCCACGTCCATCGCGAGCGGCGTGGCCTCCCTGGCCACCGCCACGGCCGTCGCGGCGGCGGCCATGCCCCCGGCCATGTCGTACGCCCAGCTGGAGTCGCTGATCAACAAGTGGAGCTTGGAGCTGGAGGACCAGGAGAGGCACTTCCTGCAGCAGGCCACGCAGGTGAACGCCTGGGACCGCACGCTGGTGGAGAACGGCGAGAAGATCACGTCGCTGCACAAGGAGATGGAGAAGGTGAAGCTGGACCAGCGGCGGCTCAACCAGGAGCTGGACTTCATCCTGTCGCAGCAGAAGGAGCTGGAGGACCTGCTGTCGCCGCTGGAGGACTCGGTGCGGGAGCAGAGCGGCACCATCTACATGCAGAACGCCGACGAGGAGCGCGAGAAGACCTACAAGCTGGCGGAGAACGTGGACGCCCAGCTGAAGAGGATGTCCCAGGACCTGAAGGAGATCATCGAGCACCTCAACACGTCCAGCGGCCCGTCGGACACCAGCGACCCGGTACGTAGCCACGCTCCCCTCTCCGTCCAGACTAGAGCGGTCCTGATGCCGATACCGGTATCGGATTCCTTCCGATGACGGTATCGGAGGAATTTCTCGCGATACCCAGTGCTGCATTTTAGGCAGTATCGGAAAATCTGAATTTCGGAGGTATTTCCGATACAGCCTAAAATGCAGTATTGGGTATCGAGAGATTTCCTCCGTTATCGCTATCGGAGGAGTTTCCGATGCCGGTATCGGAAATCCGGCGAGTACGCAAGTTCAGGAATCTGATCGGGAATCGGGAAGGAAGAGATGGTATCGGAACACCTCTAGCCCAAACTCCTCCTCTCCTTGCTCCGTGGCTCCTCTGAACTAACCTGTTGTTACCTCTTCTCCTCGTCTTTCCCCGACCGCAGCTCCAGCAGATCTGCAAGATCCTCAACGCCCATATGGACTCCCTCCAGTGGGTGGACCAGAACTCTGTGCTGCTTCAGCGGCGGGTCGAGGACGTCTCCAAGCTGTGTGACAACACGCGGAAGGAGCAGGAGAAGACCTTCCGCCTGACCTTCGACTGATCCAACGTAACTAACCGGCGTCGGCGCGGGTTTGATTTTGGTTTTGGTTTTGGTTTTATTTTTTCACGGAAGCATCATAATTGATTTCAAATGCTCTTATTCAACCCTATTTTCTGTTTCCCTGTTTTGTTTTTTTTCACGCCAAATCCAATTATGGGATTTGTGGCTTCGATTTGTGTTCGCACCGAACCGACCCAAAGGCAATATATAATAGTTTCATTGACAGAATGTGTTTGATACATAACCAATAAATGTCCTTCAGCGAAAACATGTATTTTTCTTTAACCTGTAATATTGACTTTACTTGGAATGTGTTTATTGTAGACAAAAAGATGTATGAGGTTACTAACTATTTTGAGACTTGACATTTAATAAAAATACAAGAGAATGCTTTTTTTTCTTCTTACTATTCAAGAACCAGATTTCTACTCGCTGGTTAATGGAACATTGTAATTTTATAATGCTTCTCTTTGGGTAACTTGAACATTGCGCAATGTTTATTAAAGGATGTGCAAGATATATCATTTCTCACGTCTCCCCTCTTAAAACATTAAAACTCATACAGCCAAAACTGGTTGGCTTTAGCATGGAAATGTTTTGCCATCAATCCCTAGTCTGGCTATTGCCAGACCAAGCTAAATCGTAGATGCACGTTGGTCTGGGGAAGTTGACATTTTCTTCTGTACAAGAGGCGTAATCAACGGGCCTAGTTCAACTGACTCTGTACGCAATTGGCTGCTTGCCGTCGCTTCCCTGTCGTCAGTGTTAAACCAGCTAATAGCGCACAAAGGGGAAAAGCCAGCTTGGTGATTGGCTCCCGCAAAAACGTATCGAAGTCAAATCGCTGGCAGAATGGGCGGGGCCGCACAGTCTAATCAATCCCAACATGAACACGATTATCCTCATGGCTCTAGCCCAGGGGTCTCAAACTCAACTTACCTGGCGGCCGCTGGAGGTAGAGTCTGGGGCAGGCTGGGCCACATCAAGTATTACACAGAAAAAGGAGCACAACTGACCCAATCTAAGTTAATGATCGGGCTATAATTAGATCACGTTGGCTACGTAATCGCTGACAACAGGGGACATTTCATAGTGACTGGTTGGTGGAAACCGGGACATTTTAGCGTCCTTTGGCTTTTGTCGGGACTCAGGACACGTAACCCAAAATTGGGACATCTGGTCATCCTATCACAAGTGATAAAAAAGCGTCTCAGCAAAAATGTGCGTTTGACAACAATGCGTGGGCCGCACTAACACTAAACTTTGATGTCAAGTAGGGGGCCACACTATTTCATCCCGCGGGCCTCAATTGGCCCCCGGGCCGCGAGTTTGAGATCCCTGCTTGAGATAGACACAACTGACCGTTTGGTGGGCTTTCATGGACACAGACTTGAATAACGGAAGATTGATGTTGTTGCAGTAATTCATTTTATTTTCAGTTTTATGAAAAAAAAAGTGATTCCAGAAAAATGAGTAAAACTAAAAGCAGCTTTGATACCTGAACAAAAATCTTTGGCTAAATGTATGTTGATTGAGAATAAAACAATAAATACAGTGTATTACATTAAAGAAATATTTACAAAACTTACAGTATGCAATCTATACATTTCAATATTCAGACAGGACTTTGAGGAATCAAGTATGAGTACAAAGTTTATCTACAAATGTAAAAAATATTTTCCCAATCTTCCTGTGCAGTCGATAAACAAATAAACAGCAGTTTGGATCTTCAGGAAATGTGACGGTAAAAAACGGAATGAAACCGGGCTTCATTTTCACAATCTTGACAAAAAAAAACGCTTTCAAAGATAACTTAAATGGAAATTACTAACGTTAGGAGGAGTAGACCACCTCCACCATTACCCAGGTCAATTAAGCAACCAGACCCCACCTCACCTGTCTGCAAGCCAATCAGCACATTTGATTACGCAAACCAATAAAAAGGGATAGCAGAGACAACGATTCATCCGTCTCTTCGTACATGGAATCTTCCCGTAACCCTCTCTCAGGAATAGCCCTCATTCTCGCTCCAGATCGTCATCCAGGGCTTTCGCTCGTAAAACTCTAGCTTGACCTTCCCCTCCGGGCACGGGAGAGATTCCCTTCGTATGCGCACAGCGTGGTACTTCGGGACGCTCTCTTCAGGTTTGGCGCGTCGGAAAAATCCACACTAGAAAAGGGACGCAGCAGATACCACAGATAGGGAAGTATGAACATGACTGTGTAAAATGCCACATGTATATCCACCAGATAACAGAATGATTCGATAGTGTAACCCAAAGCATTTTTGTTGCGGTTATAGCATGCTTGGCCTGAAAGGAAGGAACCATGTCTGTTAATGCAGCATTTGAACAGCGATAAAGTATGCAAGGTGGTCAAAAGCAAAGGGAGAATGCAGACGGGAAATCCTTTAAGCTTTTGGGGTTGAAAGAGATGAGAAAGTGGATCAGGTTTGCGTAGAAATGTTGATTGCAAAGATTCTGTTGACACATACTTTAGATTAAAACTGAATATTTGAATATTCTGTTTTAGTATGTGATCTTCTAATATTAGAAGACAACAGAAAGAGTTTCAGATAAATTTTCCAAAGAGATGAATTGGCTTCAACTCAGTATGTGTCAAACTGAATTCGTTAAGAGTCGGCTGGTTTGGTTCAGTGAAGAGTTTACGTGACAGAGAGGGTGAAAAGTCTGATTATTAGTCGCCTTCTTAGCCACACCATGCCTGCAACATTTGGTTTGTTTCTGGTTGCGTTTACCCTGGATCTGTGCGCACATATGGGGTTCTACGCGTCTGTGGAGAGCTTGTCTTTGTCAGAGGGCTGAACATTGATGTGTGCCTTGTGATAGGCCGCATCGTACTGTTCTTTGGGGGCTCTCTTGAAGAAACCACACTGAGGGAGAGCAAGGAGGGTGAATATCACTCAGCAGAGACACCCGTATAGTCTATCCCCCATACTCCTGGTTCTGTTCTGTTAATCTACCAGCACGCCACACAATGCCAAAAATTATCTGGTAAAGTCACTAAAAATACAATCAATTTAAATAATGTTTCATGGACTTTTTACTTTCTCTTTCAACTAACTTAACCCCCTTGCTTCATGGAAACATTCCCCGTGGGCGACTGATAAAAGCACATTTAGTATCTTGTTAAATGAGGAGCGATGTGATTGACGGCTCATGGTTCTGATGCGTACCTTCCAGAGCAGGAACACCAGCAAGGAGAGCATCAAGATACCAGCGAGGACAGATACCAGTATGATCCACCAGGGGACTCCGCCATACTGGGCCACCGCCTTCTCTGGGAACACCGTCACCCTGACCTGGAACACAACGCCACGTTAAAGGAAAACCAAACGATCACACAACTTAACACCGTCACCCTGACATGAAACACACCCCCGCCACGTTAAAGGAAAAGCAAACGATCACACAACTTAACACCGTCACCCTGGCATGAAACACACCGCCACGTTAAAGGAAAAGCAAACGATCATGAAACCTATCTTGGTTGATCCTGGTCCAAATCTCACCTTAAATGCACAAAGTATAAACCTGGATAAGATGTACCCATTGGCTCAAATGGACCACTATGGGTTAAACCCGTTTATGCGTTTTTTCCTATAAGATGGCGATGAGAAGTATTTTAAAGATGTGGCGAGATGGATGGATCTCTTACCTGGGTGTCCGCGTCTCTCAGGATCATGTTCTTAGCAGGACTGTCGAGCTTGAGAGAGGCCTTCACAATGATGTCAAGGTAGTTGAGAGAAGCGTAGTTCTGTTTCAAAGAAATCATAAACACACATAAGACACCACAATAAGAACCTTTGTTTTAATCAGATGCACATGTCATCAATAGGTTTTCACTCCTGAGAACAAGATTCACCACTGATAGAAGACAGAAAACACGTCACTGGTATTTTACCTCCAGGAACGTTGAGTTCCATAACCGAGACCTCAGCGAGATCACTGCAGTACTGTCCAAGCCCTGCAGGGGGCACTTGATCACCACACATCGGGCGTCGTAGCCATTCCCACACATCTACAATGGAAAAGGTGCAACAGCATCAGTAAATGGCTCACTCAATCATAAAACGTATTTGAATGTAATTAATGTAATATATGACAATAGTTAAACTTACCAAAACTTTACGCTTTCTCTGGTCCAGTAACAATGAAATTTGACCCCCTGGACTTTCTCCGGTCGAACGCTTGGTCCTGGATTCAGAGGACTCCTGGAAGACCAATGGACAACCATGAATTAAAATTGAAAGTAAAAGTGAAAGTGAAAGTGAAATTGAAAGGTGATAGCAGAGCCCTTTACCTGAATGTGGTCGAGAGCATTGATCTCCGTCTCAGGGGTGCAGGGGACCTCAGCCAGGCCTGTGGAGGTGATCTTCACTAGGTAGAGAAGCCACTTGCCATCGAAGTTCTCCTTCGGCCACTGGATGTTGAGCGAAGCCGATCCGAAGGACTTCAGAGGCTTTCCCAGATTGGTGATCTGAAGGGGAAGGATTCACTTTCTGTTTAAGATTTATTCGATTTCAAGTTGTTATCCTTGCAAACACTGTCATTTAAAAACTGCCATACATTATCATTATTTGGTATATGTTATGTTATTTGGAAAGTTATACATCAAATATATGGGGATGATGGATGATGTGAAAGCAGAGTATTGATTCCCTCACCCTGAACTCATAGTTGATCAAACTGCCGATCTCCTCCTCTGTCTTTACGGCGCTCTCTCCTTTCACCACGCCCCCAAAGTAGACCTGGGAGGGCCTTGCCACGCTGGGGAGGAACACAACACCGGCTTTATGACCTGCTGATGGAGGCGCTGGGCTAAGCTGAGTTCATGTAGAAACTTCATAAGGGTGCCAACCAAACTCAGAGCTGTGGGAGGGTGGCTTCAGTACTCACCCAGCGACCGACAGGGCCAGCTCGATGACCACTTTGGCCTTCGCACTCACTTTGGCGATACCCTCCTGTGTACTGGTTCTGCACACACACCCACACCCACACCCACACACACACACACACACACACACACACACACACACACACACACGCACACGCACACGCACACACACACACACACACACGATTACTCAGTGACTTCAACTTGGGAACAGGAAAACAACTATGACCAATTATATAATCACACAACATAATGACATAAATTTCAGCCACTTTCAGCTTGTTTACGACTAATGTCAGTGTCCCCCATAATGCATCTAAAGCATGCTCAGCAGTCGGACTAACGTCTGAAGCAGCAGGTCGATGCTGATCTCTGTGGTGTCGAAGGAGATTCCCGCCGTGCTCAGGATGATGTAGAATGTCGCCTTGGAGGAAACAAACAGGAAACATGTCATCAATTCAACAAGTCTCACGAGATAAGAACAAAAATAACAGACCTTAAAAATGCATATCCCGTACCTCCGAGTCCCTCTTCAGTGGATTCCCCAGATCGCACTCCGACTGGGAGCCGTTCTGATTGGCGATGCAGATTACTTGTTTTTCCCTCTGGGAACGACAAAAAAAAAATGGACTGCATTCATACCGCGCTTTTCTAACCAGCGGTCACTCAAAGCGCTTTACAATATTGCCTAACATTCACCCATTCATACAACCATCCACACACCGACGGCGGTGTCAACCACGCAGGGCGACAGCCAGCTCGTCGGGAGCAGGCAGGGTCAGGTGTCTCGCTCAGGGACACCTCGACACTCAGCTAGGAGGAGCCCGGGGATCGAACTAGCAACCTTGCGGTTACCATCTGACCCCTTGAGCCACATGCCGACGTCTGCACTCACCGTAGGGTTGTGGGAGCGGAACCCCGAGTAGGAGAGCGATTCGGGGAAGCTCCCCACCAGCTTGGCCTCGTGCGCGTCGTCCCCGTTCCGGTTCTTCACGGTCACCTGCAGGGCCAGGTCCGTCTTCTGCTCGCTCATCGAGAACACCGGCGTACCGTTCTCACTGCAGCGTGGAGAAAGACCGTCTTAAATAAAACATGAGACTTGCTATTTACTGTGACTAATTTGCAGACGCTATTATTTATTAACTATGACTTGTAAGCAGACGCCATTATCTGTTATCTATTTACTATGACTAGTTAGTGGAAGACATTATCCAAGGCGACCGATAGTAAATAATTACTGGTCATTGAGGAGCATTGCATTTACATTTAGGGCATTTATCAGACGCTTTTATCCAAAGCGACTTACAATAGGTACACTTGTCAGAAGAAAGAGAAACAACGATATATCGCTGTCGGTACAGTAAGGATGTTCACAGAAACAAGTTGCAAGCACTAATAATATCTAGGTTAACCCAGTCCCCGTATACAACAGGATAGCTAGGATAAGATGCTTCACGATGCTGAGTACTATTGTTAAGTGCCAGTAGCAGGTGGGGGTTAGGGGTCATCTTGCTCCAGGAGGACCAGAGATAGGCTGTGGAGGTTGGGCATCGAACCCAGTACCTTTCAGCTGGCTGGTAGTCGTACACCCTGTAGCCGCTACACCTTGCTTTCTAATTAGCTACCGTGTAGTTGACTTTGGTTCTCACACAACCTGCTGTTGTCTGAGTCGTTTACTAAGAGATGTTGCGGGGTGGACGTTACATCGGCAGCGGTGTGAAGACCTCCTGGTTGTTCTCCTTGGAGCAGAACTTGAAGTGCAGCTGCAGGTTGCTCTGGCAGATGTTGTCCCGGCCACAGCCCTCCTTCAGGAAGTTCAACTACCACCCACAGGACAGGACACATCCAAACCAGTCAGTGTTGCAGTAGCAGATATGAGGCCCTGAGACACGGCCATTTTGTACATCGGGCGCCACATGCTATAAAAACACACATTAGTGATGAGAAATACGACAATGTAGAAAAGGTAAAGCGACCAATAAACCGAGATCAATAATCCAGTGTTTACTAGTTGTTTACTACTATCATTGTTTACATAGTATGTAGACCGTTGCGTCGGATGTACAACATGGTCACATTGTACATCCAATGCAACGGACTACATACCACAAAAACCCATTATTGATAATGAATACAAAAGGTCCGTAGACCAATAATCCAAGAACAATAATCCAGTGTTCATGAGCCATGTCAGTGTTTACCTCGGCGGCCACCCTGCTGGGCTGAGAGGGGTCCACGATGGGCACTAGGGCGGGCAGCTCGTGCTGTCTCTTGTGTCGCTTGGTGCCCACCACGCCCACCGAGACCTCCACAGGGATCCCTCGGAGCTTGTCCTTAATGTTCTCCTGGAGAGCAGCAGAACACACACACACAGACACACACGCATGCACCCGCGCACCGACGCACGCACACAGACACACACACACGCGCACACGCACACACACACACAAACACACACACACACACACACACACAGACACACAGACACACACGCACCGACACACACACACACACACACACACACACACACACACACACACACACACACACACACACACACACACACACACACACACAGACACAGACACAGACACACACACACGCACCGAAACACACACACACACACACACACACACACACACACACACACACACACACACACACACACACACACACACACACACACACACACACACACACACACACACACACACAGAAACACACACAGGAAAAAGGATGTTTAGCGTTCGAGGGTATTTGGGGTTCAGGCAGACAAAAGGATCCTGAATGTTACTCTCCTCTGCTGTGATGGTTTGTCACACATTTTGGGACAGAATTATTTTGGAGAATTCCCATCAAATGCCTTTTCACAATTTCTCTTGAGAAAATATAGGCTAATTTGTGCATCATTTCAATTTGACCCTCATCATAGCCATATAACTTTGTATGTTCAACGCCTCCTGTGTCTTGTGTCACGTTGCTGGCTTGAATCTCTGCTGACCTGGAGTTTGACCTTGGCCTTGAAGCAGTTCTTCTTGTTCTGTCCGCGGAGGTCCAGGGTCCCAGAGGACTGGTGGTCCTGGTCCGAGGGGGACCGGTCCAGGAACACCACCCTGGACAGCAGGCCCTGCTTCCTCCGATAGCCCTCCGCCTCGATAGCAAAGCTGATGGCTGTGGCGGGAGGGACGGCCGTTCATCAACATACAACATAGCTTCTGTCTTGTTTCAATAAATAAAAAAAAGTATGATTCGGAATTGTGTTTGCAACGGTGGCTTACTTAGTTTGGGGCTGTATGTGGCTGGGTTCGCTTTGTAAGTGAAGCATGCCTCTATGGTGAAACTGTGGAGAAGAGGAACGGTTAGCATGACTGATAACTTATAACCACAGCCTGATAAAGGGCAAATGATTTAGCACATGAAAACCTACCACACATTGTTGCCACAGGTTTTCTTTGAAAAGTCGATTTCCTTCGGTGTAATCTTGAGATCAGTCTTGATGCTCACGACAGGCCTTGCTCTGAAAGAAAGATGAATACATTAATACCAAAATTAAAGATGTGTTGGTACATTTTTCATTGAAATTTAGGTAGTAAAATCAAAGACCTAAAGATGAGAGCTGTGTCCGAGAGCGAGCCCACTGCCAGGTCTGGGTACGAGTTGCCGTCCAGGTCCATATTCCCCGCCAGAGAGTATCCAAATAGCTGGATGTCGTTCGGCTTTCCTGAGAGGATCTGTAACACAGCAGCAAATCATGACACTCAAATAGAAAATAGATTCAGAGAGACCTAATACACTTAATCTAGGCTACATCACAATATTGAACACAGTTTACATCAATGTAATCTAGGCTACATCACATCCTCACAGTCTCCATCAATGTAATATAGGCTACATCACATCCTCACGGTCTCCATCAATGTAATATAGGCTACATCACATCCTCACAGTCTCATCAATGTAATATAGGCTACATCACATCCTCACAGTCTCATCAATGTAATATAGGCTACATCACATCCTCACAGTCTCCATCAATGTAATATAGGCTACATCACATCCTCACAGTCTCCATCAATGTAATATAGGCTACATCACATCCTCACAGTCTCCATCAATGTAATATAGGCTACATCACATCCTCACAGTCTCATCAATGTAATATAGGCTACATCACATCCTCACGGTCTCCATCAATGTAATCCAGGCACCGCTCCACCCACCTGCGCAGCCTTGGGGTTGACTCCGTGGGCGGCCCCATGGAAGATGTACACCTTCCCCACCCCCGCGTCGTCGTGCGGAGCTCCCACTGCGATGTCTACGACGGGGACAGGAAGCAGTCGAGGTCAACACAAACCGTACCCACAGGCCGCGCTCCACTGAGGACCTTCAGAGACAGCTCCAGGTTCGCCCACCTTGGTACGAGTCCTGGTTCATGTCCCCGATGTTCTCCACCGCCAGCCCGAACATGGAGTCCTTGGTTCCGTTGAGGCGGACGGGCGTGACGCGGTCCCACCTGCCCGCCTGGTTGATGTAGACGTAGGCCGCCCCGCCCACGTCCCCGTCCTTCAGGAAGAACTGGGGGGCTCCCACCACGATGTCCTGCCACCTAGGGTCCACCAAGACAAGGAGAGGGGTGTAGAGGAGACTCATGAGTACTGGGTAATGATATAGGAGACTTATGAGTACTGGATGAAGATATAGCAGACTTATGAGTACTGGATAAAGATATAGGAGACTTATGAGTACTGAGTAATGATATAGGAGACTAATGAGTACTGGGTAATGATATAGGAGACTTATGAGGACTGGGTAAAGATATAGGAGACTAATGAGTACTGGGTAATGATATAGGAGACTAATGAGTACTGGGTAATGATATAGGAGACTTATGAGGACTGGGTAAAGATATAGGAGACTAATGAGTACTGGATAAAGATATAGGAGACTTATGAGTACTGAGTAATGATATAGGAGACTTATGAGTACTGAGTAATGATATAGGAGACTAATGAGTACTGGATAAAGATATAGGAGACTTATGAGTACTGAGTAATGATATAGGAGACTAATGAGTACTGGGTAATGATATAGGAGACTTATGAGGACTGGGTAAAGATATAGGAGACTAATGAGTACTGAGTAATGATATAAGAGACTTATGAATATCGGATAAAGATATAGGAGACTTATCAGTACTGGATAAAGCATAGGAGAAATTAGTACTGGATTAAGATATAGGAGATTTATGAGTACTGGATTTATATATAGGAGACATAAGAGTACTCGATAGTATGGAAAAATATATAGGATAATCAATAGTACCAGAAAAATATATAGGAGACTTATTAGTACCGGATAGCCTGGATAGTTTAGTGGTGGCTAAACATGGAAGATTCTGGGTTCAAACTGCACATTCATGTCATAAATAAACCGTCTCGTTGTATAAAAGGGTCTGGGCTGAAGGTTTTATCAGCGAAGGGACTAAACAAGAGCCGACCTCGTACGGTCGGCTTAAGATATCGGACCTTGGACTTGTTGAGTCTCTGTTTAGCCAAACAATGTCCATAAATGTACCCACTCTGGCACTTAATGTACGCACTTATTGTATGTTGTACGTCCTTGCACTTAAAAATAGTACTTGGCATCGTGTAGCGACTTAACCTAGCTATCTTTGTTGTGTACGGGAATGGGTTAAACTAACAATAGTTAGTGCGTGGCACTATGAACATCCTCACTGTACCGACAGCGATGTATCGTTTCTCTTTCTTCTGACAAATGTAGGTCGCTTTGGATGAAAGCATCTGCTAAATTCCCCTCATCGTCATCCTCTTATCCGGGGTCAGGTCGCGGGGGCAGCAACTCAAGCAGGGGGCCCTCAGAATTCCCTTTCCGGGACGAATTGACCAGCTCTGACAGGGGGATACCGAGGCGTTCCCAGGCCAGTGTTGAGATATAGGCCCAATCCCATTTCTACCCCTTACCCCTTCCCCTTACCCCTCCCCCTTGTTTTGAAGGGGTAAGGGGAAGGGGTAAGGGGTAGAAATGGGATTGGCTTTAGGCCCAATCCCATTTCTACCCCTTACCCCTCCCCCTTGTTTCTACCCCTTACCCCTCCCCCTTCAAAACAAGGGGGAGGGGTAAGGGGTAGAAATGGGATTGGGCCTAAAGCCAATCCCATTTCTACCCCTTACCCCTTACCCTTACCCCTTCAAAACAAGGGGGAGGGGTAAGGGGAAGGGGTAAGGGGTAGAAATGGGATTGGGCCATAATCTCTCCTCCTAGTCCTGGGTGTTCCCCGAGGTCTCGCCCCCACTGGTCGTGCCTGGAACATGGCGTCCTCACCCCATGCCCGAACCACTGCTGAAGGCCCTGAGCGTTAACGTAAGCGTAGAGGTAATAAATGTCCCTTTGTGGTGGCGGACGTGAGGCTCAGGGGCGGCTCCTCACCCGTCCCCGTTCAGGTCCACCACCGTCACGTCGTAGCCGAAGGAGGACGCCAGGCCCGGGCCCTGCAGGATGAACTCCGGGGACAGACGGGTGGACCCCTCGCTCTCCTTCCTCAGCAGGACCACGGCCCCGGAGTGATGGGCCCGGGGGGCCCCCGCCACGATGGTCACCCCCGGGCCCCTGGTGAGGGTGTGGCCCGAGTCGAGGGAGAAGCCTGGAGACCGGGACGGGTGGGACGGGCGGAGACGGTCAGATATCAGGACCCCCGGTCCGAGGGGATAACACGACGTGAGCATTGGTTCAAGATTAATTAATCGTGAATTAATTTATTAATTCTGAGTTAATTCAACCGGATAAGTGGTCTTATAAGTGGCCATTAGCAATCGTTCTAATTTATTTATAATAAATGAATTCGATTGAATTCACTTTATCATTTATAATATCGTGACATTATAGATGGTGCACATCATGAACATGTAGTAAAAAAAAGTAAATAAAAAGAAAAACAGCTTGCATGTTCACGCAGGCTAAGTTTGAAACAGCGCTGATACAGGAAGTCTTTGAAGACATACCGGTCAACCTATCATCAAGGTGTGGCCTGATTGGCTATCTTGATTTGATTTACATTACAAAGACCCAAAGCCACAGGACCCGTCTGTGCTCGCTGGAGAGACACCCACCCAGGTAGCTGTTAGCGGGCACCGGGACCAGATCCGGATCCAACAGGTTCTCGTCCCCTACTTCAAAGGGGCCGTCGTCATAGATCCCCATCTCCAGCAGAGTGTTGTTCTTCTGCTCCATCCTCACGATGCCTGCAGAGATGGGTTAGGGTTAGATCATCATTGCGATAATGATGACGTTAAAGTTAGGGTAGGCAATTCAGCGACACCAGGCGACGGAGGCTGGCTTTTAAAAGTGCTGCACTGGGAAAAATCCAACCCCTCCCTCCGGAGCTCCTTCTAAAGCCACGCCCCCAAAACACAGGACTAGCTCGCTAGCTTTAGCAGAAGGTATGCCTAGCCTTGTTGAAGACTCTGTTAACACAATGAGTACACAGGCAGAGTGCGCGCAGGTAGCCAGGTAGGTGGGTAGACAGACAGGTAGACAGACAGTAAGGCAGACAGGCAGGCCTCCAATTGATTGCTTGACCGGACGATCTTATTACAGGCCTGAGACCACCAAAGATACCGGAGTTCTTTCTTTATTCTTGTCCGAGCATTACATTTATTGATTATTGTCAGGATGCAAAGATAATTTCAACAAAATTGACAAAAAAATTCTCTCAAAAATAAATCACCTACCCCAGCTTTAACTGGCGCAAAAACAAAAAAAACGATCCGAACCCAACCGAGCGAAACCAGACCTCAGAAGATTCCACATTTGACCCCCGCCCCCCCCCCCCTCACCCTTCCAGTTGTAGGCGCCGGGGGCCCCAAAGACCACGTAGTGGTAGTCCTTGGTGAAGGTGGCGGCCAGCCCCTGCTGACAGGAGCCGAACCTCTCGTGGCCGCGGGCTCGGCCCTCGCAGAACTTCCAGTTGCCGCCGTCCTCGTCGTTGGTCGTGTCGATGCTCAGGTCCTGGCTCAGCATGTAGCAGCGGCCCGTGATGTCCCGGGACTCCTGCAGCGTGTTGACGTTCAGACGCCGCTGGTACCGGTGGGCGCAGGTCTGTCCGGGGGGGGGGGGGGGGGGGGGGGGACAAGAGGGAAGGTTACTGAGGGTTATAGAAGCATGTTATGGTTTTTTACCATGTTATAGAAGCATGCTATTGCTATAGAAGCATATTATTGTTTCATTCCAATGTTATAGAGGCATGGTTTTGTTTTATTACCAGGTTATAGAAGCATGTTATGTTTTTTTTTACCATGTTATAGAGGCATGTTATTGATGTAGAAGCATGTTATTGTTTTATTCCCATGTTATGGAAGCATGTTAATGTTTTTTTCCCATGTTATTCAATGTTATTATCATGGACGGATTCCCCCCAGGGCTAGTACAGGGCGTTTTGCAGGGTAACGTACCACGATCTTCCCACCGGGGCCCTGGCTTTGCACCGTCACCCCCATCCACTGGTTCTCCTTGTTCTCTGTGCGTACGTCCTCTGAAAAACAAAATGGACGCATCGCAGATTAGCGTCGCACTGTAAGGGACCATGGCACTCGGCAACGCAAAGGCAGGCCCATTGCCCCCCCCAGGGGGGCTGGATCAGTTCCCCACCTTCGTCGTCAAACTGGATGCGTTCACAGTCCTGGAGGGCGAGGGTCAGCTCACACTTGTACAGCCCCCCGGTGATGTTGGCTCTCTGGTTGCCCAGCGCTCTGGCCCTGGGTGCCCCGATCAGCAGCCTGGAACACGGAAGGGGTGAGGGGGTTACCCACACGCTCTGAGAAGACTGACGTGGGTGGTGATCAGTAGAGGGCGTATTATGGTCCCTCTCTCGTCACGCAGCGCAAGGACCACGCAGACGCTCTGACAAAGTCGTGAACCTGTTTTGGTTCTGCGTCGGGTTTTAGTGAGCCGACCAATCACAGCCCTCGCTGCTGCATCCCCTCGACGGAAGGTTACAGTTTTGACTGAGGCGCAGGTCAGGCCCTTGAGGTGGACGCAAGGAGGGTCCGCAGGGACGTAAGGGGTACGAAAGCCCCTTTGCTTTGCGTGAACGTGGGACCATATTCAGCCCTTTAGGGTTGAAACAGGATTTGAATAGAATCAACCAAAGTCGTAACCATTTATAGATGTTTGGAATAGAAATGAATGGACGAATTTGATATATTATACTCGTGTCACGGCTGAGATTGTGATTCTAATTACAATCTTTACGGGCTTTGACCAATTTGAAAGAAAAACGTCATAAAAGCATTTGATTTCTCGTTGAATAGAGCTCCACAAGGAGACTACAAGGGTTCCGCAGGGCTGTGGACAGCAAACTACTGTTCTGGCACTCACAGCAGACACAGAGACCCATTCATAATTTCCAATAATATATTTCCTCTGTACAACATAACAGCTCATTCACCCCCCTCCCCCCCCTTGCAGCCACGCCCTCTCACTCCCTGATCCATCAGGCCACCGGTGGGGGCATGTCGAGCTTCACAGGGCGAGGTCCAAGGCCAAACTCAAGCACATGTTTCTGAAACAAGGAAACAATAAGTCTCTCATCGGCCCAGTAGAGGAGGGGATGTCAGGCATTCCACAACAACGCCGATCACAACTGATCCCAATCTCGGCTGAGTTCTCCCCGTTTAGTCACCAGGGCAGATATCCCGCCTGTTTTCTCCGTCTGTGCTTTCAACGCGGACATCAGGGAAGCTAACTGTGTCACCATCTGCAGCGGTGTGCGCGACGGTCATGAACCACCGCCGCCACATCCACCGTGTCTCTCTCGGAGGAGGTCCGTTCACACGGGCGGCGCTCAGAGAGAACAGGCCAGCAACCCCCCGGCAGGACGGAACCACGTCTCCTCACGTCTGCTGGACAGCAGCAGCAGCGACGGAGCCTCCTGGGCGGGACCGACTCTGAAGCCAGGGAACCCCCTTCAAGCCTTCAAACAACAGCGGGACTATCAATGGTGTGACTATCAATGAGTCAGGGGAAGACGGGAGACCAAGAGAGGGGGGTCAAATGGTGTCCGCTGGCCGCCTCGCGCTAAACAATGCCTGTATCCTCCCGGGGGGGGGGGCCTCGGGATTATTTTAGGCTCTGCAGGCGGCCGCGGGGCCTCCTGCATTTCCTTGTTGTTGGACAAGGGAAGCAGACTCCGGCGTTTCCATCCAAGACGCCGTCATGGGGCAGCAGGCCGGGCCGGCTGGGTGTTGTTTTAGGATCCTCTAGGATGGGCCTTTGGCTGTTTGCCTTTTCCCCTCCCCGCACACGTGCACGCGCACACACACACACACACACACACACACACACACACACACACACACACACACACACACACACACACACACACACACACACACACACACACACACACACACACACACCTCGAAAAGCACGAAGGCAGATGATTAATCAAACCGTAGCCCCACCCCCCCCCATCCTGTTGCCCTACAGGTGGACCATCAATGCGCGATGAAGAGGGGAGTGAGAGTTGCCCCGGCTGACCGTTGTCCTGCCGTAATCCTGCTTTCATGCTCGGCCAGCCAGCAAACATGGAGATGAAGAGCCCAGGGGATTTTTAAACCATAATGTGGGCTGGAGGTCAATTTCACACAACGATACCCATGGAAAACACACCCAAAGGAACAACACATCCATGGAAAACACAGCCAGGAGAACTACATCCATGGAAAACACAACCAAAGGAACCACACATCCATGGAAATCACAGCCAGGAGCACAACATCCATGGAAAACACAAGCAGAGGCTGACACTTTTATCCAAAGCGACTTACAGCCATTCATACACACATTTCTACACCGACGGTGGAGTCTACCCCGCAGGGCGACAGCCAGCTTATCAGGAGCAGTCAGGGTGAGGCGTCTTGCTCAGGGACACCTCGACACTCAGCTAGGAGGAGCCGGGGATCGAACTAGCAACCTTCCGGTACTAGTCAACCCGCTCTACCGCCTGAGCTACTTTCGCCACATATCAACTCCATCAACTCCACCAACTCCACCACCGGTGGAGTTGGTGGAGTTGATGGAGTTGACTTTTGGCGGACCACCACCATGGAAAACACAACCAGAAGAACCACATCCACACACACGCACGCCTGTATAGTGTAGAACTCTAACAGGAGGAAGAGGCAGCGTGTACGAGGGGAACACCTGCAGGTCCTCAGACGTAGATGTAGAATGTAGCGGGCCTCCGCCGGTTAACATTCACATGACAACATGACACATGACATTCACATGTCACGCCGCCGCAGGTGTTTGTCTTCACCGTCTGACAGACAAACGGCCAGGCTTCCAACCCTTTCAGGTCCTCATTTCATCTCCCCCGAGTGCACTGGTGCACAGACTTATTTAGAAGTTAAGAGATAAGGGATGTTGTCTTTGCGAACCGTGCCAAGACGCATTTATTCAAGAACCTCCTTTAGGTTGATGTAAAGAATACACACACACACAATACAACACGGAACACACACACACACACACACACACACACACAAATACAGAACACACACACGTAAATACAGATCATACACACACAAAGAACACACAATACAGGACGCACACACACACACACACACACACACACACACACACACACACACACACACACACACACACACACACACACACACACACACACACACACACCACGGCAGCCAGTGATTTGCCGCTGGTCTGCGGTGGGGGGGTCCGTGCGTCTGTCACTGCCGTGTAAACGTGGACAGACGGACAGCATTGTGAGCGTGTGAGTGACCTCACTGGTGTTTGTGAACAGATGTGCCTTACTGTCCCCACAGCTGTGCACTCACAAGACACAAGAACCCCCTGCAGCTGTTCCAACTGTTGTGAGTTCTCACACACACACACACACACACACACACACACACACACACACACACACACACACACACACACACACACACACACACACACACACACACACACACACACACACACACACAGGCTGGGCATTACCTTAAATGGCGGTGTGAATTCGTATTATTTATAACATAAATTCATGCGTGTTCAGCTGTGAATAACACTCACACATTGCTTGGCACTCCCATTGTGATTACATTTTAATAAAACGATCAGAGAAATATAACCGCGAGACACGTAAAGTTTACTTTGAAAACTCACATGTTTGCGGCTGTTAAATTCAGTGATAGTCAATTAAAAACCATAAAGTGCTTTAATATGGCTTAAAATGTGTTTTCTTCTACCCATTAAACAGAGTTTGGATTGAGTTCCAGGCCAGAGAGTCTCCTGCATGGTCTCACAGCCCAGATGGTCTCCTTGGCCCTGCCCACCCAAACAGCCTTTCCTCCAGTTCCACGGTGGAGCCGTGCAACAACAGGAGCTTTTATCAGTCCGCTACGCTACCCTCAGTTCTGTTGTTCAGCCTTGGTTCCTCTCATTCAAGGTCTCTGACTCGCTGAACTCACACCAACACATGGCGACCCTCCGTACACATACTTCACACCATGGAAAGTTTTGATGAAAACGATTGATTAAACCAAATAAAGGGATCCTCACTTGATCAATAAAGTTATAATTACTAGTTTTGTTTTATCTCCTAACAACAAACCAAGTCCCTATGGTTCACCTGCCTGGGGTTTCACCTGGCTGATGTTCAGCTGATAGCATAGGGCCAGAGAGGTGTGTGTGTGTGTGTGTGTGTGTGTGTGTGTGTGTGTGTGTGTGTGTGTGTGTGTGTGTGTGTGTGTGTGTGTGTGTGTGTGTGTGTGTGTGTGTGTGTGTGTGTGTGTGTGTGTGTGTGCGTTCGTTCAACCGAGCTCCACTGGGTCAGCTGATTGTCCAGGGGTCACGTGGAGATTTAGGGTTTAGGAGAAGTGCCAAGACACAGGAGGGAATGCAATGAAAAGCCCACCTTCAGTGGGTTTTCTAGAAAGAATAGAACCTTTACCTCCACCACCATATGGGCCATGGAGAGCTTAAGGACACTCGGTTGATCTCGACTCAAGAAGGGGCCTGTCAGTCAGATTGACGTGATAAGGCAGATGGAGGGACCTAATAACAGCTGTCGGGGACCACACAACATCTTTACAATGTTATCGTTATTCTTCATCCTTCATGTTCGGCCAACCACAAATTAGACGCTAACTCAGTCAAAGTAAGCCAAAAATAAAATACACGCTGGTGTTTGTGTGTTGCCATAACATCCGAGAACAAAGTGTGCAGCGTCGGCGCTGTATTTAGGCCAGCTTTCTTTACTCTCTCCTCTCTTTATTGGCCCGAGCCCACATATCACACCACTGTCAAATTCCAAGCATTCAAGCAGTTTGACAGCCAAACACGGTCGAATGTCATCGCTTTCGGGGCAACTCTTCTCAGCCCCTCCCAGACCCTGCCGTTGCCTTTGATTGTGTTTCACATGAAGGTCCTTCGGATCACCACAATGACCAGAGGCTAGTGGGCTTAAGGCGACAACAAGCGTCTCCGATCAAGGCCGCACACGTTAACAAGCAACCCTGTCTATACGACAACAAAAGCCGGCTCCCTCTCTCTCCCTCCGTCTCCCTCTCCCTCCCTCTGTCTCCCTCCCTCCCTCCCTCTCTCTCTCCCTCTGTCTCCCTCTTTCTCCCTCTCTCTCCCTCCGTCTCCCTCTCTTCCCCTGCTGTAGCCAAAACACTTACTACAGATAAAATTCCTCAGCCGGTGTAAAACTAGCAACCCCGTTATCGGTGACCCCCATCTCATCGGCACCCCACCCGTTGCTGCTCCCGGGGCTCCCCGTCAGGGTGGGGCACCCATGCGGGGTGGTTTTTAACCCCCCCCCCCCCCCCACACACACACACACACACACACACCGCACCCTGAGCGGCTCGCAGGCTTAAACAAGCAGCACCTACCCCCGCCTCTCCCCCCCCCCCCCCCCCCCCCCTGAAACTATAGACTGTCCTGAACCGCGAAGCTGGACGGATGAGGGGCTCCGCAGAATGGCTCATTGGCTCACTGCACAGCAAAACCCCCACCGCACCACCACCACCACCACCTCCACCACCACCACCACCAACAGTTAGCACCACCACCTCCACCACCACCACCACCTCCACCACCACCACCTCCACCACCACCAACAGTTAGCACCTCTGAGGAAGAAGACTAAAGTGAAGAAAAACTCAAACAAGTTGTCAGCTTAATGTAGGATTCCTTCATCGTCATGTTGAAACCTGTAAATATGAATCATAGTAGGCCAATGTAGCCAATCATTCAATCTTTCATTATCTAAATGACTGATACAATTCTGCACTCTACGTTGCAAGTTGCAATACATGTATAACTACACCCTGAAGTCATCGCACTAGTATGACTACATGATGAACCTCCACGTCCCTGCAATCGTTACAACATAAGTGCGGAAAAATAAAAAGGGGAACAACTTGTACCCCTTTTTGTTATTATATTATTAGATCTTGTTCCGAACAAGACGAGGATACTGCTGACTTTGCAGGAACAAAGTCTCGGGTCGCGGAGGCAAAGGGTTGAGGGGGTGAACGGCGGTGCTTTTACAAAACGCCTGGTCCTTTACAGTATTTGCATGACAATTATAACCATTGTTGGTTCAACGGGCTGCATTCCGTTTGAACGCACTGAAGTCTTACATGGGGGCAGAGGAGATATACGGATATAAATAAATAATAAACACACACACACACACACACACACACACACACACACACACACACACACACACACACACCTAAGGTGCGTTAAGGCACATTGTTTCTCGCACATGATTGGTCCACTCTATGTCATGGTAAAGCATAGAGATGCTCTCTATGTGCAATAATGTGTCTTAAGTATTGAAAATCGCATTTAGAGCAATTATTTGAAACCCATGTGGGAACGTTGAATAGCCTACGCGTAGCACACTTGTGTGTGCTGCTGTAGGACTCAACAACATTGTGAACCTGTCGAGTCAGGTGCTCCGAAGCGATGAACTTTAACACTCTAAACTCGGAGCACGCTTTAGTGAAAGGAAAGATAAAGTTGAGAAAAAAACTTACATTCTTTTATCCGGGTTGAGTTGCCGGTGCATGGCCAGAGAGAAGCCGAACAGGCTCCCGGGTTCCCCTTGTTTCCTGATCACATTGTGGACGTCCAGGTTGAACGCCAGTGCGCCAGGCAGCTGCAACCAAAAACTAGTGAACGCGACGTAAAGTGCCACTAAACGTCCTCGGCGCTCCATGGCACCTACAATGCCAAGGTATCCTGTCGCTGTGCCGGTACGGTAACCCCGCTCCCCGCTTGGTCGCTGGAGGCTGAGGGGGGGACTGGCGGGACCTTCTCACTGCAGGCTGAGTGTTGACTGCCTGGGAATGAGGGGGGACTGGCAGGACTGGCCGCTGCAGGCTGAGTGGTGAGTGGCGGGACCTGCTCGCTGCAGACTGAAGTCGTGCTCTCAACGGGGGACCTGCTCGAAGAGAGAAGCGCCCCCTCCTGCAACCCTCGCGCTTCAGCCCACGTCAACGCGGAAGGCTCTTCAGAAGTGGCCAAACCTCATTAGGCTATTCATGATCCTCTTATCGGCTTTTTCCTTAACTCGCGCTTCTTTATCATAATTTAGTGAAACATTTATTTTCGAAGCCAGACAAAATAACCTTTCAGCTCAACTTTTCTGAGAAGCCATCAGTTCAGAGTCACTTGTGTATCCAGTCTGTTCATGGACAAATGAAATCGTGTCGATCAAGGTCGATTTGTTTAGACGTGATCACTCATCCCAGACGAAATATCAATCAAATATTAATACCCGTGTCGTTAATAACGCCCCGGGAAACCCCAGCTTATTAATAAGTAACGAAGATCTTCTAGAAACACTGAGGGGCAGGAAAGCGGGGCGTTTTTTCATTATTTTTTTTTTCACTTTAGCCTACAGAGTTGTGGAAAAGGATTTCCGTTTCTTTTACTGTGGAAAACATCTAAATCCCTTGATATCTAAGAACAAAAGCCATTGTGTGTGCGCACATCGGTATGCACGATCTGGGGGGAAAAAAGGCAAGTCCTCCTCCCAAATATTTGTTTTATAGCATCCCATGTGTTGCCTGTTACCAACACGTTCAAAGTCCAATAATAGATTGATGCTTCATAATGACATTCATTATCCTTTCCTCACACATGCGATTATGAGTATCATTATTTGGGTTATTGTTGTCCTTAAAGATTGTGCTAACTCCATTAAAAGTATCTAAAAATAATAGATTGTTCTGCAGTACGATGTTAGTGCAGGGAATAGGACCCACATACGTTGAAGAATTTAATCAAGTTTGGATCTGCATACACAAAAACAAACACACACACACACACACACACACACACACACACACACACACACACACACACACACACACACACACACACACACAACACAACAAACAACACAGACATAATACAACAGACACAAAACACACACACACACACACACACACACATACATACAAACACACACAAACAACACACACACATAATGCAACAGGAAAAACACACACACACACACACACACACACACACACACACACACACACACACACACACACACACACACACACACACACACACACACACACACACACACACACACACACACACACAAAGAGGTGTGAACCAACCCAGGCCTGGTACACACACTAGGACCCAGCGAGAGTGTAGGAGCCTGCATGGTGTTCAGGGCCCCACATACCACGTGCTGGAGTGGTGCACCATGGCCGGGCCCCGGGGCCCCGACACATGAGCCGGCCCGGGGAGGTGAGTCCGTCTGGCCCCGTATTGTCTCCCGTCGAGGGGAGAGGACCCGCAGAAACCTGAGACCTGGGGGGGGGGGGGGGGGGCAGAAGGAACAGGGAACCTAGGTGGACACACACACACACACACACACACACACACACACACACACTGCAACGCACAGACACAAACTTCCACTCACACACACACACACACACAAACACACACAGCCATGCATATACACACACTGCCATGCATATAAAACACACACACACACACACTTCCATGCACACACACACACACACACACACACACACACACACACACACACACACACACACACACACACACACACACACACACACACACACACACACACACACACACACACACACAGGCTGCACCTTTGTTGGAGACCAAAAAATACAAAATCACACACATTGACTTGAGAAACGTCCGCCCGGTCCATAAGGCGGTTAAGGCTGTTTCGTTCTGCGGTCGGTCATGACACGATCATTAGCGGTGACCGAGATGGAACCCGAGCCGGGCCCGCTGATCAGACCTCCGCGCCCCAGCCGACGCAGAGCCGCGAGCAGCTGTCGCAGCGAGGACTTAACCCACGCCGCGACGCCGTCCAGCAGAGACAGATGCTCGTCCCCTCCTGGGATGACTTGTGTCTCAGGCATCCCCACGCATACCAGCGCCTCCGTCGACTGAGCCCTGCTGTGTGTTCCGCCCTTTGTTGGGTCGTTCAGATCCATGAGACTGTGGCCAGGCCACGGGCCAGGGTTTAATCTGTAGTCCTGATTCATCATTAGCAACTGTTGGGTCGCTGGTGATGCTCCATCGTTGGCAAACGTTTAAACCCTTCATTCGTTTCACACGACGTGGAGTCATGGGTGTTATGGGTGAAGTGCGTTGGTACGACGGCATTTCAATATACAGTTTGAAGTGATCTATAGCAATGATCGTGAGGATTAGATAAATAAATTCCCTGTGGAATCCGAGACGCACACAATCCTATAGTGTTACACATCACATGAGAACTTCGGGTTTGCCCCACCCTAGCGATGTCAGGAATTACACTGGCAACCATACAGTTGAATTAAGATAAATGATTCGATGATAACGAGCCATAATAAAGCACGTCATCTACATGTTGCCTAAACCGCTCTCCCGAAACACTAAGCAGTAAAACCTGCAGTTTCTAAACCATTCAAAAGCTGTCCCTGCAGTAATCCTTATTTAGTGTGAGGGGGATGCCTCTCTCTCTCTCTGTCTTGCTCTCCCCCTGTGTGTTTTACAGTGGACGCTCATGAATGACAAGTCACTCTGTATGAGTTGCGTTTGCCCCAGTGAGTGTGTGAAGCGTGGTATTAAATCACGGCAGAGTGAAAGGGAGAGCGACCGGACCCTGGCCTGTTGTGACAGTGGCATAGCTCTTTTGTCGGCAGCGCCGTCGCAGTAAATCTACCCCGCTCCCTTTCACAAAGGACTACCCCTCCACCCCTTTATGGTCCCTGGGTGGGGGTGGGGGTGGGTGCTGATGGTGGGGGGTGGTGGGGGGGGTAGGTCTGTGAATCAACAATAGAGAGAGTTAGACCTCGCTGGACCTCAGGGAATTCCTTCTCAGCATGGCAGCCATCCACACAAAGTCAGTGAGGGAATTCACTATTTATCTGATGGCCTCACCACTTCTGAATCGCCGACCGGGCGTCTTCGTCGTGCGACACAAGCGGCAAGGTTTGAGTTGTCTCTTTTGTCGGGGTTGGTGGTTTAAAATATATCTTCTCCGCGGGTGGGAGTCCACTGTGACCAATGCTGGGGAAGCACATGCTTGTTAGTAGAAGGAAAGCAACAGGCACCCAGATAATCCTCTGTGGGGAACTCTGAGGATCACAGAACCACTCTGGCACCAAACTCCCCTCTCTTCCCTCTGCTCTGTCGATTTGACCCCTAACGACCGTTGCTAGTGACCGCGTGTCCAGAATATGGAGCCGCAAGTCGGAGAACGGTTTGAGTGACAACCACTGGTCGTCACTCAAACACATCAGAAAGTGAACCATAAACAAAGAAGATGCTCATCATCATGGGAACTCTTGACCCAAACAAACAAAGACATCTGAATCATTATTTATATCAAGGTGTAGGTTCAGGGTTAAAATACTGTTTTTATAAGGAGAATATTACCCAATAATATAACACAACCGAATAGAAAGCAGAGACACCAAACGACTTGTTTGCGTCCACATCGGTTTCCCCTTCAATGGTCACGACTTAGGGATTTCACTCGGAAGCAGGTTGCCATGGCAATGAGGAGAATCCAACAGCAGATGAATCTCCACATGGAGAGACGTCTCACAGCTCCCACGGGCGGTGTCACTCATGCGAGTTTGTGGGTGTGTTGCCATTGCCATCCTCACCCGCCAGACATGGGCTGGCCCTTACTTCAGAAGTTGCATAAGTTAGTGCCCATGAAATGACGTTCATGAGATCATAAATGTGTCACAACCGTGGAAGGCGAGTTTGCTTTCGTGGTGGAACTAAACAAGCGCCTCCATTTTGTGCCAGTGCACGTCCGAAGCGTCCAAATGATTCAGTTTTTTCGCGGCCTCTCCATAACTCCCCATGAAAGGATGCCTTCTTGTCATCTTTCCCTGCCATCGGGGCGGCACGTGGCTCAGGAGCAAGAGCGGGTCGACTGGGATCCGGAAGGTTGCTGGTTCAATCCCCGGCTCCTCCTAGCTGGCTGTTCGAGGTGTCCCTGAGCAAGACACCTCGCCCTAACTGCCTCCGACGCCCTGTGTGTTTGATTCACACACCGCTTTCGGTTTGTGAAAGTGTGCATAAATGGATGAATGTTAGGCAATACTGTAAAGCTCTTTAAGTGGCCACTGGTTAGAAGAGCACTATATTATAAATGCAGTCCATTTACCTACCATTTAGGCTGTCCTCAGCAACACAACGGTACATGTGAATCTGATGTCATGGGGTGTGGGCGAACACGGAGCCAGCAGACGACTCACTGCAGTCCCCGTCAGCCTTCTCACACAGCTCCACACCAGGAACCGATTGGATCATCATTCCATCGCAATAAATCGCAGACTGCATTCTCCCATCTTTAACCACTCACTAAAAACAGCGCGCTCGTCTTGTTCCAATAGATCGCTCGATATAAAGCATAACTATAAAATGAAAAAAAACGACTGCGACACACTGCATCGGTTTTATTTCAACACAGAGTTATTCACCTCAACCCCACATACGTTCATTGGCCTCTAGCAGAGCGGCCATGTTTGTTTGGCTGTGATCTCCATGTGTTCCCGTCCCTGGTTTAAAGTGGCGTGAAGCCGAAACACTCCGCCAGAAGTTCATTATGGGACGCATGGAGAGTGAGAGAGTGAGCGTTACAATTAGCACCCCAAACCCCGAGCACTTGGCTTGAGTTCAAGGAAGCCATTAGCTTCACGCGGACACCGCGGTGGAGGGAGCGTGTTTTTTAACGTCATGTTTATTCTTTGCTACAGTCGCTGCCGGGTTCCTCCACGTATGTTCAACAGGCTTACTGATCACCCCGCTGTATGTAAGCCTATCTGATTGGGTCAGACAATAAACGATTAGGGATGGAATATAGTAGCATTGCTGTTAAAATCAACCTTACGCGATGTGCTCCACTCCTCTCTCTGCGTAAAGTGGAAATTATCTCCAAAGCAACTTAGCAAGTAGTGATGGAGCGATGCCAAACACACACTTAGTGCATGGCTCTAAATGGAGCCATGTGCCACACGTAGTTCTATGAGCACTATGCGTCACACGTAGTTCTTACTGGTTTCAGAGCGTGGGCCGAAGAGGGGTGCCGGTGTTACTGGCATTGAAGGAACTGGGCAATGAGGAGGGGGGGGGGGGGGGGGGGGGGGGGGAATGACATTGTTCCACAGATGATGGATGACGTCCGGTTGTGGAGAACAATCGGTATTGGAGAGAGACAGAGACAGAGACAGAGCCAGAGACAGAGACAGAGACAGAGACAGAGCCAGAGACAGAGACAGAGACAGAGACAGAGACAGAGACAGAGACAGAGCCAGAGCCAGAGCCAGAGACAGAGCCAGAGACAGAGACAGAGACAGAGACAGAGACAGAGACAGAGACAGAGACAGAGACAGAGACAGACGGTTGTGCAGTTGAGAAGACAGGAAATCTCAGTTTTCTCTAGTTTGGACTTCTACTCCAAACGATCAATTAAACAGTCAATAGAACAGTAGTTTCAGTAGAACAGTTTCATTAGAACAGGTTATTTTTTATTTTTAAATAAGGCCATTTATCTTACCTTTATATGGATTCAACAACACACTTCTCCCTGAAGAACACAAAGTACTGAATAATTGATGACAAATCGAGCAAGCATTAGGATAAATTATTGATAGCGAAAAAACGATCGAAAGGGGGAAGCCTGCATCAATGTAAATAACAACAACCGTTTTTAAAACCTCTCTCAAGTCCAAGCGACGTCACCGGAGGAGAAAAGACACCACATCCTAACACCAACAACCAGCTATTAAAGCTGAGAGTGGGATGGTTGTTCTGGGTCTACAGTGGCGGTATAAGGATTCGGTACAGTAGGTCTTTCCATTGATACAGAAAGGCATGATCAATAAAAATGTCTGCCCTTTTCTTCCCGCCTCAGCATTATGTTCATGTCTGTCAACACCAGCCGGCTGGACGGCACCTGCTGCTTCCTGGCTACACCAGGAACACACTGGAGTCTGAATTAACCGGACCTTACCTCCAAGGGCCCTATTTACTAGGCGGCCATTTTGGATCTGAGATCCAAGATGGAACAGAGATTGTATAAAAGCTGATGTTTATCTATCCTTTCACAGGGAAAGTGAACATAATATTACAGCCTATACCACGTTTGGACTATTTAGCTGTTTTTGTAGATATGAAGGCTACATCCATTGCAGAGGACTTCTAGCAAGACCTAGGTTGTATTCACACACAAAACCACCAGCCATATAATTATTCTAAATAAGATCATACATTTAGTGTGCTGGCCCTATATGTGCCTGCCTCCTTGCTACCCATGGTGTATGAACATGAAGTCGCTTGGCTGGGAGTGTCCGAACTACACCAGGCTTTACACCATTTCCCATTTCGTATCGGTTATCTGAACGTTCTGACTAATGTGCCCCCCCCGTACTCGAACTCTGTTGATACGTTGCGAAATAAACACATGAATCAACTTCGCATCCGCAGATTTAACCAAAACATCCAGAGTGCGGCCATATTCTTCAACTTATCAACAAAAATATCAGTTCGCTTTTTAATGAGGAACCATGCGTCAGCACTGCGGGCCCTTTCAAATTGCCTTATAGTGTGCAAGCACTTGATAACTGCTTTGCTAGAGGTTCTAAAAGTCTAACTCTATAATAACTTACAATGAAGCCATGCAATGTAAGCTTGATTAAGGCACGTGATAAAACAAATCACAAATGATCTGAGATAGCATTACACGCAAAAATGTTTCCGTCTGTTTTGTGCTGTGGGGTTCCGTCCTGTTTATCTTGTTGTTTTTATCTTGTTGAATGGTATTTTCATTGCGAGGGGACTACAGATGAAAAATAGCCTTTTGGCTAATTCTGGCATTTTTAACCCATGTATTATCATGTGTTTTATTAATTTGCACTGTCCCCTTCTTCAATAAACTGAATTGAATTTGTCTGTCTGTCTGTCTGTCTGTCTGTCTGTCTGTCTGTCTGTCTGTCTGTCTGAGCTTTGAGGCAAATCGTAGGAATAACTCAAGACTCAGAAAAGTTCAACACCTCAAATATTGTAACCACTGTTTAAAAATACAGCTGTGCTGCCCTCTAGTGGTGTTGATAATAAATATGCCGAGGTCACACAGTGTTTCAATCAACACGATCTCTACCCCCTTTCCAGGTTGTTATTGAAGTTGGAAGTTAATACTAAACTAAACTAAATATATAACGACTTTAAGAACAGCCCCGTTTTCTACAGAGCCCAGTGGCCATCAGTCCGATCAGAGTGAGCCTTTTACGTACCTTTCCGGATGTTCGGAGGGCGGGACGTCCACTGGGCGCTTGATTGATGCGAACAAACTGCGATTGATTATTAAACAAAGAATATCCATGCCCACATGCAAAATAAATAACACACGCTAGAGAAATAACTTATACTAGTTCGTTGGGTTATTAACATCATGGTTTCCGTCAGGGCCCCTCACAGGTGCGCTACGTTAGACAATCGACCTACCTTTACATATTGGTGCTCTTTAGCGCCCCTAGTGTTCAATAACGAGAATTATAAACGACAATAATCCCAACATAATAGCTGCTTCCTACAGGCTTACAGGGCCCCAGAAGATAATAGATTTTCACCACTCGGGGACGCTAGACGGCCCTTGACATGGCCATTTTTAGATAGACCTCTCTCTCTCTCTCTCTCTCTCTCTCTCTCTCTCTCTCTCTCTCTCTCTCTCTCTCTCTCTCTCTCTCTCTCTCTCTCTCTCTCGCTCTCATTTTAATTTTCATTTAAAAAAAAGCTTTATTGACATGAGAGTGTGAGTATAAAACATTGAATGAAAAATAATATAAATATCAGGTATTACACTATTAAGTAGCCTACTCAATATCTAAAAAGCAAAATGTGGGATAATCTGAAAATTCCAGTATTTCCGATTCACAGATAAATTAAAGATACACTCTAAATACACAATATTTACAATATGGAGGACGCGCGGGAGCGCTCTCTCTCTCTCTCTCTCTCTCTCTCTCTCTCTCTCTCTCTCTCTCTCTCTCTCTCTCTCTCTCTCTCTCTCTCTCTCTCTCTCTCTCTCTCTCCCCCCCCCCCCTCTCTCTCTCTCTCTCTCTCTCTCTCTCTCTCTCTCTCTCTCTCTCTCTCTCTCTCTCTCTCTCTCTCTCTCTCTCTCTCTCTCTCTCTCTCTCTCTCTCTCTCTCTTTCTAGCTCTCTTGCTCTCTCTTGCTATCTCTCTGTGTATCAATCAATCTATCTACATATATATCTACAAACTCCTTGTAACGTATATATTTATATAAATATATAGATGTATAGATATACAATCCTTACGTATATATATTAAATATCTACATATCTAGCACCTCTTTGTAACGTACATGCATATATACATATATGCATATATCCGTATACGTATACACAGTATGTATGTATATATACGTAACAAGAAGGTTGTAGGGTTTTGAACACACATGACATCCTTGTATTTAAGTGAGGGATTGTGTATCTCTCTCTCTCTTTTATGTCTCTCACACTAACCTTTATCTGTTATTTAATATATATATATATATATATATATATATATATATATATATGAATAATACCTTTGATAAATTCGATTATGCAGAATATGTCAGAAAGAGGGCTTATAGCCGTACTATGATTATTATAACAATAATAACAACATTAAAGAAAGGAATGCAATAGAATAAAGAACAATACATAATCATAATGTAGTCCTAACCTTTATCACATAATAAGTGTAATATAATATATTTTATATAGCCTTTATATATATAATATGTCACATTGATATTGGGCTTTACCATGAGACACATTTACAATGACTTTAGACAACGCTTGTAGGACATAGGTCTAAATTTAGGGCAGACCCAGCAGACCCAAGGTGAACTGTGTATGTGTGTGCGTGTGTGTGTTTGTGTGCGTGCGTGTGTGTGTGGGTGTGGGGGGGGGGGGGGTTGGGGGGGAGGGGGGGTTGTCAGAAAAGCAGGCGTTACTCATTGGTTGTCATAGCAGCTCAGCCTCTTGCGCTCTCATAAAGGCGCGCGGGTTGGAGTGGAAGCCAGCAGACAATCAAAGAGCGCTGCGCGAGAAACACGCATCTACTGTCGCCTCGGATTCACGTTAACGGGAATGCCTCTGATTTATTTTACACATAAATCCCATCCCACAATCTTAACAGTTTATTTTTGTTTCGGTTTCCTGGCTGCTGTTTCTTTTTCACAGAGCACAGATTATCTGCGCGGCCGCTTTTTTTCGGGGCGTAAAAGATGACCGGAGTCTTTGAGAACCTAAACGCAGATATGCACACGACGAACCAGATGACCTCCAGCGGGTACCACACTGGCCTGCACAAGTCGCAGGAGTCCCCGACGCTCCCAGTGTCCACGGCCACGGACAGCAGCTACTACAACAGCCAGCTCGCCGGCCAATGCGGGGGCTCCCCGTTCGGCCAGCTCCCGACCACCTACCCCTATAACGTCCCCTACCCCGCAAAGACCGCGTACGACCTCGGCTTCAACTCGACCTACGGAGGGGCGTTCACCTCCTACGGCACCAGCCCCTCGCCAACTCCACCAGACACAGGTATGAAAGCCCACCAAACAAGTTGTGTGTTGGGTTGGTTTATTTGAATGATGGCGATAGCGACGTGAAATCGGTGTTAACGTGTTCAATCTCTCTCCCACAGATAAAGGAGAGGAGAGTGAGCCGGAGATTCGGATGGTGAACGGCAAACCAAAGAAGATCAGGAAACCGCGGACCATTTATTCCAGTTTCCAGCTGGCGGCTCTGCAGCGGCGGTTCCAGAAGACGCAGTATTTGGCGCTACCGGAGCGCGCAGAGCTGGCGGCGTCCATGGGCCTCACGCAAACACAGGTGAGTTCATCCTGAGACATGCCCATGTCGCGCGTAAAGTATGCTGTAGGCCTGTCTATTCTGTGCATAGAATAAGTAGACAAGATTCACCGAAAAGGTGCCAAAAGTTGCATTAAAGTACAAATTACGCATGAAGCAAATTGCGCATGACAATTGCATATATGTATTCACACCGGTGTCCTTTAATTTTTTAAGGTAAAAATATGGTTTCAAAACCGCCGCTCCAAGTTCAAGAAGCTGTGGAAGAGTGGAGAAATCCCCCCGGAGCAGATCGCAGCCTCCGGCGAGTCCCCCTCCTGCAGCTCCCCGCTGACGGTGTGGGACTTCCCGCAGAACCAGAGAATGAACAGTGTGGTCCACAACCCCAGTTTACCTCAGAGCTGCAGCCCCCCGCACCCCGCGGCGGCGCCCTCCTTCCTGGCCAACTACTCGTGGTACGCGACGAACTCTGCGGCGGCGCATCTGCAGCCCTCCCTGGGCCCGCACCACCATCACCACCACAACGCTGCCTCCGCCAGCGCCGGGACTATTTTCTGAAGCCGTTGTGGACTCTCGATCGGATAATACTGGTGAAGAAAAACACAAGAGGAAGGGACGGACACGACGATCGCCAATGCCCTTATTCACGGACCTCCTCGGATAACACACGACCACTACATGCAAGAATTTGATTAAAGTTACGTCCCCGTCCCCGTCCCCGTCCCCCCACGGACGTCCGTTTGTGTGTGTGGGGTCGGTGGGAGGGTTAAACCGATTTTGTAGCCTAGTTATTTTTGTATTTATTTATTTCTGTGTGTGTTGACGGATGCGTGGGAATCCACGGACACCCCAACGCACCGCAGCATAGGCCTCGAGCCCAGGGCGGGCGTCACTTTGTCCTCAGCGCCCTGCACGTTAACCTGCAGGTAGGCCTATACTGTCACAAACCGTAGCACTATCCGATGTATCGTGCCTTGTTTATAATATGACCTCATTTTGTTGTGCGACCCCCGGATCACGTGTTTTAGTTGATGGGAGTGTGTCTCGTCTCTGTAAATACCCCAAAGCATTCCTCTGATATGCAGACTGTTTTTGTGGGTTGTTGGATCGGATCCCCCTCCACCATCTCCTACTGCTACTGAATGTTATTCCCCATACCGAGTTGACCTGTAGGCTATATGACGATTATTTGTATTTTTGTCTTATTTATTTTAACCTTGTTTTTATTTTTTCATATATGAAAAAGACGTTATTTAAATAAATGAATTTTCTGTGCAATTTGTTTCCTCGCCTTTTCTGTATAAATCTTGTGCGTAAACCCCGAATTTTATTTTTACCACTTTTATTTAAGTTTCATGATGTTATATTTATCCACTGAGCAGAAAAGATGCGCAAACAACTCACAGTTCTGTTTGGAAACTTCACAAAACGCCGCTGAAAAAAACTCAAACGCAGTCAGAATGGTTTTATTCCTGTTAATTATGAATATATTTAACATGTTTTGATCGGTTTCTGTCCACTAACACCGTTATGATACACAATTACCACACAGGTTCACACCACACGTGTTTTCTGTGACGAACTTTTAGGAAAGCGTCATGCAGTTGCATGTGTGTCTCAGACACGTTTATAAAAACCTGCACCCATGTGAGATAAAAGGACCGGGCGGGACGGCTTTGCGCCCTGGGGGGCTAAGCGACTTCCCACAGTCAAACCCTACCTATAACTTCACACACAGCCTCGCCTGGAGCTCAGACTAGATGGAAACATGTTTTTCCCCTCCGCATATTGTTCACTCTGCAGGGCCACAATTGGTTACGCATGGGGCTATAGGCCTAAAACAAGCGCCAGCCGGTTGACCTACATTTCTCAGGCCATGCAGTGATGTAGACCATCTTATGATCGGTGATTCTTCCGATCGCTTGACGCTCATGTGAACCGGTGAGTTCTAGAGGGTAAATTAAAAAAGATGACGTCACATTTAATTTTTAACACGGCCACGCCGCGTTAACTATAATTCGTGCTGCTGCGGTAGTTCCTATAGAAAAAGTTGTCATTCCCAGGGGACCGGCCCTCTGTAGGACTATGTGTGTGTGTGTGTGTGTTTGTGTGTGTGTGTGTGTGTGTGTGTGTGTGTGTGTGTGTGTGTGTGTGTGTGTGTGTGTGTGTGTGTGTGTGTGTGTGTGTGTGTGTGTGTGTGTGTGTGTGTGTGTGTGTGTGTGTGTGTGTGTGTTTGCTCAGGGTCTGCAAAGCGACCGCGTCCACCGCTCGTGGGCCGCTAATCGCGTCGCTTTGCCTAATTAGATGGAGGCCACCTTGTCGGCGGCCGCTCTTACAAGACGACGCGTTGTTCCCCGGCCTGTCTTCTGGTAACAGGACGAGGCATGTGATAAAGGGCTCGTGTTGCAAGGAAGGTCCCGCAGCGAAATGAGGCGCAGGGCCGATGCATTGACCTGAAGTCATCCCCCATCAAACACAGGGGGCTTGTTGAGGCCCGGGCGATGTGTGTGTGTCTAAGTGTGTGGCGTGGAAAATGAATTATTTTTTACAGCCGCACCAATAGAGCCACATAAAAAAACAACGTTTAACGTCTTATTTGGGTTTGACTTGAACGTTTGGTCACGTTTTACAAATATGCATATAACTGTCCCAATTGAAGTCCATAATAAAGCGGTGAAATGTAGAAGTTGTTGGTGTTGTTGTTATAAACTGCAAATAAAATGAATACGGTGAAATATTCTTTGCACATTGCAGCATCGACGTGCAACTCGCTTCCTGTGGCTGCGCGCATCTGTTCTGAAACCAAGTGGATTTTATAGTCGCCCGAATTCTCCAGACAACTTGTAAATGCCATACCCCCTATCCTAATTTATACCGTGATCTGTCATTTTATCCACATTTACTCTGGTTTGAACATTTTGGCTTTCAAATGTGAAAGCCTGCAATTAGGCCTACTATATAATTCTTCGCAATTTTAGATGTCCTAATATGGGCTATAATTTTTACGCAAGACAATTTCCCGCTATTTCAAGCGTCAACATTGTCAAAGCTGCATGTACATAATTAATGGGAATATCAATGCATAGTTTTTAGCATAACATCTTGACTCGGCGATAATTATATCCAAGCCTACGCAGAATTAGCCTGCAATTGCACGGTAACTGCTGCTTTAAATTTTACAAAAATTGCTCATAATTTCCCCCGAAAGATTACCAAGATCTCGAGTGCACAATGTCATCAGCGTAATGAGGAGTAAACATTTATGCTAATAATCTACATTTTTTTCCATCCGCTATAAAGAGGGGAAATAAAGCAGACGTTTTCAGTCATATTTCGAGCTGTGGTGCTGGGCTTCGCCTCGGATGCTCTGTGCGGGACTGTGGCTCTCGGGGGGTCGGGACGGTGGCTCTCTGGGTGTCAGTGCTTCGCGGGCCCCCTGCTCCGTGCCATGGGGGGCATGGGGGACATGGCGGGACATGGGTGGACCGTCTGGACACGCTGGCCCCTCGCTCTCAAGGCAGAGGTATTTCGCTTTGCATGTTTTATAATCAATAGTTTTTAACCTACTCGAAAAAGTGTGAATGCTCAAGTCTAAATTAATTAAACTAGGCTTTATGTTTTTTTGGAATATCTCCAATATCCATGTGCTGCAGACTCGTTCAGAATTAATCAACAATAATAATACTAATATTAATAACACACATGATTATGCTGTAACTATAAAAATCCGGAATATTTTACACATCTAAATTATTAGCCACCATTTCTAAAATAACAAAATCGAGGCACCTGAACGTTGCATCCTCTTATATTATTTTATTATATTTATCGTCACCATCCGTGCACACATCTCCCTGCGTCAGCCACGAGTTCGCCTGCTATACCGAAGTGCGACATTTATCCCCAATGAGACTCGTTTGTCTCGTCGTCCCTGCTCTCAGGACCATTGTCCGTGGCTAATTCCAAACCTCTCTCCACACCGAAGGCTCCTCGGTGGCGCACACCTGCAAGCAATTTGCCCGCCTTACGCATGAGGCTGAGTCTAAAGCAACAGTTCACCTATTTCATTTTTTTCCTATTTGGCTATGGCAAATTTCTTTCAGGGAGCACTATCTCCTTTGTTAACGCCGAAAGATTCTCTATGCGAAAAATGGCTCATAATTACCGCAGGGATAGAAAACTGCATTAGAATAAATAAGAGCGAAATGACTGTAATTATGTTGGGTTTGATGGGCTCGTAATCAAGGGAAGAACGCGACGAGCGCTGACCCTCCTGGGCGTGCAGCTGCGCCCTTTCCTGGCGCAGAGATGGGACTTTTGTTTTCCTCGACATCACCCGAATCCTTGTTCTTGTCCAACAGTATTAGAGGTAGGATGAATCCCGCGCGCTGGGAACACCACGTGTAACATAGCCTACACGCTGCATTCTTTTATTCGGGCCCTAATGATGCAATCATGACGGTGATTAAGACGTGCCGGCCCATGTCGAATTTGGCAATGTGGTTGAGTCGACCTATATTTGTAAAGATAGATCAACAATAAACAATTAATGCATATTATTATTTTTATTTGTATTAATATTATTATTAATAATGATACATTTATCATTAACAATATTGATTTAGATATTCTTATTACCAGTATTCTTATTACGTTATTATAGCCTAATTATTGCGATATTTAATGCATTAGCATTATTACATCATTATTATGACAACATTGTTTTTTACGATTAATATTAGTAATTGGCTACGTTATATTTTATTATAATCGTTATGAGATTATATATTGTTATCAACATTATACACTTTATATTATTATTATTGTCATTAGGCTACTACATTATAAATTACTATCATTCAGATTATTATTATAATTATTATTATTGGCTTCTTTTTATGAATAATGAGGATATAAGTCAATATTTAGCAATTCCAATAAATAAATGTTCACCTTCCATACCTAAAACTACACACATACGCACGCACGCACGCACTGACACACACAAGTGCGCGCACACACACACACACACACACACACACACACACACACACACACACACACACACACACACACACACACACACACACACACACACACACACACACACACACACACACACACACACACACACACGTACACTCTTTTCCCAAGAGTCTCATTCAATAAATATTAATTGAATGTTCTGGCCTCCCGCTGGTCGTAATCCAGAATGTTTTCATTGGCCCGAGCGCAGCTTTGACCGTAAACAAGCTCTCACCTTTTAAACTCTTACCTGGACTTACAAAGGCCTACACGTGTTACCGCACACCTTTTAACATGTTACTCTGACTTATACATGTTTTTCGAAACACCTTTTAACCTTTTACCTGGATTTATCAACATGTGTTACCGCACACCTTTTACTTTGACTTATAGGCTACATGTGCCCCACACCTTTAACTTATTACTTAACTTATCTACATGTGTTGCCTCACACCTTTAACGTATACATTTAGGCCCTAATTTAAATAAATGTGTTATCAAACAACTTTTAATCTTTTTCCTGGAATAATCTCACAGTCTTTATTCGATTTATATACATGTGTTGGCTACTTCACCCCTTTTAGCGTATTACTTTGACCTAACTATGTGTTGCATCACACCTTTAAAAATATTGATTCAATTATCTACATGTGTTACATCACACCTTTAAAAGTATTTATGTAACTTAACTACGTTTGTTACTTCACACCTTTTAAAATATTATTTTAAATTGTATAGGCCTACATGTGTTACCTCACATGAAGGCCCACCTCACCTTAACTCGTTCCAAACGTTCAATGTTCCTGCTGTACGAAGGCCTACATCTCAATGATGCATTAAATATGCAGTCTGGAGGACACGAAGCATCAAGGATAAGGATCGGGTCATCCATTCATGTTGGATCATATAGGCTTCAATCGATATCCTGTAGCAAAAATAAAATGTGGAAATGTAGCTTAAGACAGAAGGCCTAAGGCTACTTTAGAAGTTGTGTTGTGTCTGTTTTACATTTATCAAAGAGTTAATGCAATATTCTACAACGCACCATTTTAAATATTCTGTTAATACTCTGCAAATAACTTTATATTTTAATCAGAATTATAAGACCGTCTTTGGTAGCCTGAATAATTCTGATTTAGACAGTGAAATAAAGAATGAACTAATAAAAAATAGAAAACACTTCTCCTCGGTCAGGCCTTTGTCAAGTAGACCTACTCATTACCAGTCATACACGTTAGGGTTTGAAACGATGACGCTTCATCTCATCAGCCTTTCAATTATCTTCCTCAGGAACATTGGTTTTAATAAGACACCCTTTCTTTACATCATTTAAATCAATATTTTACTGTTTTGAAACTTTGCACATATTTACAGGGAAAAACAAATAAATAAATTAAGTGATCAATACAAAACTAAATATTTCTATACTGACTAAACACATCTCGACGAATACAGAATGTCTAAAACCCGGTCTCACAGCGTACCAAATACATCACAAATCTGGGAATATCTATTTTTTACATCAACGCCGGGTCAAACGAGTCCTTGACCTTGTGTCTTAAAGCAGGACAGGCCCTTACGCGTCTCCTTACGGGGGCCCATTCAGAGCATCGCTGGCATTAAGTGCAGCATCAACACATAAAGATGTCATGTCAAATACACAAACAAATGAACACGTATTGACTCTCAACAGAAACAATTCCGAATAACTTAAATTAAATAGAAAACACACACACGCACACACATATTATATTATCAATTTCAGTCTTTTCACAATCTTTGATAGCATCGGGCTGTAGCCTTGGCGAATATTCAAAATGGATGCTGTGCTATCATTAGTATCTGTTTTAAAAACGACAAGGCCCGATACATTTGTAATTAAAAAGTGTTGGTGGGGAGATGATTCACTCCCAGATGTTCACACAGTTCCTCGGCCCGAACAGCAGCCCACACCAACCTCCAGTTGTGGGTCAGTCGCCTGGGGTTTATTCATCCATAGCCTAATGAAAAATATACCATCGTGGATTGTTCTCGGAGTCGGCTCGGCCCATTCCACCCATGCGCTCTCAAATGCAGCAAAAAACCATTAACGGAGTAGCCAAAAATATCCATTTGTTTACCATTTCCGGTGGCTGTCGCGGACGCCGAAGGACAGTTCGCCCCCCCAGGCAGTAATGCGCCCCTCCAGCCTCTCCAGATCCCTCCGCGCAGACCGCAGTCGTCCGGTATCAGGGGGGGCATTGTGTCAGAGGCAGAGGCGACTCACTGGCCAGCTCGGGAATACATGTGTGCGTTGACCCCCCGGGGGGGGGCACGCTGAGTGCTCGCCCCCCTTTCAGTCTCGCGTGAGCCCGTGCGTGCGGCACCAGGAGATGGGGAGAGCCGGTTCTCCCTTCACATGAGCTGTGATTGCTGCATAGATTCATGGTGCGTGGTGGGGTACCACGACGTGTAGCTGGGGATGTAGGGCGCAGGCGTTCCCACGGATGTCTTCCCGGTGGTGGGGGAACTCCAGACAGGTGCACCGGTGGGGGAGCCGCTGGAAAGTCCTCGGCCATTGGCCAAAGCGCTGGCGTCGATCTGACCTCCGCCTTGCTTCATCAGCTTCTTGAATTTGGATCGCTTGTTTTGGAACCAAATCTTCACCTGCGACAAAACAAGCGAACACAGATTAATATAATATTATTGCCATGTGAAAATCCATTGAAACCACCACCGAATACTAAGTCTATGTCTTACGCACAAAAGGCGGGTCAAATTGCAGGGTCATAGCAAATTTCACATCAAACAAGAAGCAATGCAACATATCAGCTATAGGCCTACATCCTTAATATCTGTTTGAGCAACACCAAAATTATTTACTTCAATGCCTCTTTATTACATCCAGCATCTCCAACCATAAAGCACTTTTGTGTGCGTATTTCATTTACATAGGCCTATTTAGGTCAAAATAACACCTAACACATATTACAAAAAGCCTCCCTATCGCTATTATTTTTTGGTAAACAGCTGAAATACACATCAACTGAAGCAGGCCATGTTGTCATGAAGTGTGAAGTATTACGGTTGAAGCAGGGGTAAAGGCACCATGGTGTCGGTGGAGGGACTCGCCTGTGTCTGCGTGAGACCGAGGGAGGCTGCCAGCTCTGCCCGCTCCGGCAACGCCAAGTACTGGGTCTGTTGAAACCTCCGGTTCAGAGCCTGGAGCTGTAAACTCGAGTAGATAGTTCTGGGCTTTCGGATCTTTTTGCCCTTTCCGTTGAAGCGAACTTCTCCCCCTTCCACTACGGTGTTCTTCTCCGATTCCGGTGCTGTGAACGAGAGGAGAAAAAAAACCGAGCAAGTGAGCGAGGAGCTCCTATCTCGAGCACCCGAAAAGAACTGCAGCAATTACTCCTGCGCAAGTTTTACCGGCTGTAGTTTAGGTATAATTACCCTTAATTGCATACATTGTTTATAGCATTACGCAATAAATAATTACCAAGCCTAATTTCCCAAACATCTGGTTCGCTTTTACCATGCGCAGTATGACTGGTTCTGACTAGAGAGGAGAACCCTCCGTACGGGGAGTGGGGATGAGAGAGGGACTCACCTGGGTCCTCCAGCCGGGTCTGGGAGAGCTGCGCCGGGCTGTGGTGGTAGCTCTGCACGGTGCTGAGGTACGGGCTGGTGGAGTGGCCGCCCACGGAGTTGACGTATGGATAAGCCAAGGACCTGGGAAAGGAGGACGCCGGACTGTAGGAGCTGTCGTGCTGGGGATGACCTGCAGAATGTAAACAGTGCATGGGGTAGTGTCCGTGGGACATGGAGGAAGGCGACATTTGTTGACTCGGGGGTCCAAATTCCATGAAAACGGTTTTTCCCGAGACAGGGCTATTAAGACCTTCTGGTATTGTAGTCATTGTCATCTCTTCGAGCGAATCGTCTCTCCTGCTTATTTGTTTTCTTGTATGATCTCAGTGAAGGACGGATCCCAATTTAAGCCGAACTCATTTTTTCTCTTTCCATTCATAAGAAAATGTAGTTTGTGTCTGGCGTGTGATGCTGTGGACCAAGACAAACTCGCTCAAAGGTTTGAATCATGGAGTCATGAATATTCATCAAAGACTGTCGCTGATTGGTCCACTCTATCCAAGAATGATGGCGATTGGCGATCCGAGGATCCCCAAAGAAGCTGATCACTGCAGGAGAAGAAACCAAAGCTCACATTTCCCTTACAACCTCAGGTATTAGAGATTAATATTAGTGCGATGGAGCCTTACGCATTGTAATAATTAGTAATATTATTATTATAATTATTATTATTTTGTTGATATTATTATTATTATTATTATTATTATTATTATTATTATTATTATTATTATTATTATTATTATTATTATTATTATATTATTATTTAGTCATACGGGAGTAGATCGGAATTTATTGTTATTAATAACTAGGTGTAATAGCTACGTATGGTGTGGTTTTGGGTGTTATATTTTATTAGTATTTATACTTTATGGCCTGTTTCAATAATCTGCAAGCATCATTAAGTAGCCTATTTGCATACCATAAAATAAAAAAAAACCGATAAAATAACGTTTCCATCGTGTTGTATATCGGAATATTTGATGCCATCTTCAATAGCTTGTCTGAAGCAATGTCTATTAACATAACACTGTGTTGGATTTTAATACCTATAATTAGGATCTATTTAACACGCAATTACACCTGCTAATCACGTTGTAAAGATGCCGTTTACATTATTGCTTGCCGAGGAAAACGGGGTTATTTTATTTATTCTTTAACTAACGACACTTGTTGTATGTGATAAGGAATAAATTAAATGACTCCAGCTAAACGTGTTGTTGTAATAAAGGGACGAATCTCCGGGAAATCAGGCTGCAGGCGATAGGGAATTAATGGAGAAACGTGCTGATCTCAATTCAAACAAGAACAGGGACACACTGACTTCCTGCTCCGGGCTACAAAAATAAATACAATTACAAATGAAGTCCATGACGGTGATTGTGCCCATTGTAGTCCAAAACCAAACGGAGAGCTTTACTGCACATCATTCTGTACGTTTAATAAGCCTAATATATTGTCATGTAGCCCAACGATTTATCACATATCTGCATTGTTTAGTCTATAAAGACTTGACGTATTGTTTAGTCAAAGTTGTAGACTTTTTCATTTTTAACAGCCTGAGCCGGTCCATCACAACATCAGGTTATTCAAAGTCGAGTATTTGGATGAGAATGGACTCAGAGCTTACGTGGGGATATGCGGCCAATAGCCCATAACTCATAATTATAATTATCCATGGATGTTTGATTCGACTGAATTGACGACTGACTAAACAAGAGAAAGTTTCCATGGCTATTGGCTGGGAGCTGTCAAGGTAGACACGCACACTGAACATCTGAAACAGGGCAAAAGGCGCACACACCCATTCCACATCACACACACCGCACAATGCACACACAATTATCTGTTCATTCCAACATTTATAACAAGTAATTATAGAAGAAGAAGAAAAATCATCACCGACGCGTCCATGCACTTCACTTACATCGGCCTAAAGAGTCAGGTGATCAGATATAAAGAAAACAGTCCACGGCGGTGAGGACGAAGAGCGTCCTGGACTCGGATTCGGGCCCGCGGGTCTCGGAGCGGAACGAGGAAGAGCGTCTCCGAGTCTTCATCGTATTGTCTGCAGCGCGCGGTGCTCCTGGAGAGGTTTTACGCGCGGAGCGGAGAGATGGATGCGTCTTCCACCAATTGCGGTCCCATATCTCCAGCTGAATAAGCGAATTAAACCCGGTTAAATTCCGTCACTGTGATTATCAATGTAATGACATAATTGAAGTGAAAACAGAGCCAGTTGCGTGTGTTATCAGACGGGAGGCAGGCGCGCGGATCAGTGCGCGCTTTATCAAGTTGGTCGCGCAACTGAGGATCTGTGAAATGGAGGGAAAAGGGGAATCTGTAAAATATTAGCTTATAAGAAAAGCTGTCCCCTCGTCCTGTAAAATAGGCCAATTTGTGGTGATTTATCTAGAATTACTTTTGAAAATGCTTCAAGATATCCTCTATCAACAACGACAAGTATAATAGTGGTACAACCAATAATTATCATCTTCCAGAACACAAGACAGATTTTCATGGGTACTTGGTGGCGGCGACTGATAACTGTCATTATATCAGACGATTATAGTATCTGCAAACTGGAACGAGACTGCGAGCAGAACCATTAACAGAATAGATGACGAATCTGAAAAAAGGTTTAAAAAAATGTGCCGTGTCACTTAAAAGACCCAGTTATACCCTGACCCACCATAAAACATAAGAACATAATACATGCCTGACTTAATTCATATATTTACAGTCATTACGTTATTTTACAATTGGGTTAATATGTTTAAATAATAATTGTACACAATATTAAGCTAATAACATGGCTTAACAATTTACTCTTCAGGTATGCCTGCATCCTGAAAATATTCCTCCCTCCATGCTAATTCAATAAAACAACTCCTTTTCAACGTATCAGTGCCTCTCCGATGCAGTCCAGTATATTGTCTTAGACGTGGTGGTCAGTGATGACATTAACGATAAGACCGGCCATCCATGCGGGTCGCGAGCCAGCACTTAGTATTAGAGGAGAGCGGCTCTATGGCGCGGAGAGTTTAACACCTGCTGTTCCTTACCTGGGGGCCAGGGGTAGGGTGATGGGGGCCCCGGGGTGGTGCTGATGGGGTTCCCGGGGCGCTAACATGTCACCCATTTAATTTTAGAGTGGGGACGAATAGCCCTCCTCGTTTGTAACGCCATCGTTTTTAGTTTAAGTTTTATATTGAACTACACATTAGTGCATGTTTATGGGGAAATGTGTATGTTGTGAGATTTTATGGAATCAATTTGTGTTTTTGAACAGCGCCTCCCAAGTTGAAGAGAAGAGTGAGTAGCCTATATGCTGGTATCAAGGTAATAATAATACTAGATAATTGATTGTATTTAAATGTAAAAATAAACTGATTGATATTGTTCTCAAAATTGCATGTATATATTACTATATTACTTTGCTAATAATCTATCTCTCATCTGCACATTTTTAATGTTGCATGACACAAATATATACGAGTGCATGTTTTTTTTGTGATAATGCACATGGTGCACTCTTATTAATACAATTATTTCTAAATTGTTTAATCAGAAGTGTTGTAGTGTGGTATTTCTGACTATAATTGCCAATGATTCGTTGATTGGAATTGTTCAATTGGTCGAGTAAGGGAGACTGTGCTGTCTCGGCTGATGTTGAATCAGTGCTATTTTATGTATTTCAGCCCCATTGAACATAAACTACATGGATTACCATTGCGTCAATTCACAAGCTATTTTCATGTCAAACGTAGCATATGAATGTGATTGATTTTGTTTACTAAGTGATGAAAACAAGAGAAACATAAGTATTGGACCTGGAGGAAAAATGAAATATGGATTCACTGAGTGTTTTTATTTATAAAGCCCCTTTTTAAACAATGGGTCTCAAATTGCTTAACACAGAGCAAGAAGACAGATACAATTCACCTAACGGCATCGTGAAATAGCTTCAACGAATGGGATCATGTTTGGAAGGAAAGTCAATGTATAAAAGGAAGCTACGTTAGCTTAGCTCAGGATTATCACTCACACATGAATGGGCGTCACAAAGGTTTCAATTGAAGAATATTTAAATGTGGTTGATGAAGTGAGTTTATTTTCATTCAATAGCGATGCAGTAATAAGGACTGATGACAAAATATTGAATGGAATCATACTTTTAATAAAGAAAATCAGAAACGCTATGATTTCCTTCTTTTGACTCATAGAGCCGATCTTGACCTGATAAAGATGTCAGGAGGTTATTGCAGTCATAATGTAAGTTTTCAGTTTGATTTGGTAAATATATTTCCGTGGTAAAATGATGATGGTAAATTAAGGATGAAGTCATGAAGTTTGGACCCAGCCTTTGCGGTCAATCGGTTGAAAGGCCTTCAAAGCCTTAAACGAAACACGATATAGACATTAGAATAACAAAACATGATTATAGCCTACTACAGAGATAAAGTCAAAAGTACATTCAGTTTGGTGACATGCTTCCTCCATCGCTCCACCTGACGAGCCCTGCGTTTTATAGCCTACTCCACCTTCAGAGAACATCTCCAGCACAGAACCGACACAGGACAATTCAGAAGGGAAATTAAGACGATATATATAAATAGTTAAATGTATAGATAGATACATTATATAAAACGGACAGTGTCTCTCCGCAGTGGACTCTGAACGGACCATTGTAGAGACGGGAGAAGTTATATTTCATTGCCGTTCTTGGGCCACTGCTCAGAGAAGATCTCCCCTCGGCAGAAGAGGAAGGGGTCACTCTGCGGGACCCCCCACCCCCCACACACACACACACACACAGACACACCCCCACCCCACCCCCATTACCGCGGCAGCAGGGGTCAGTACGGGGCAACAGGCCTGAAATTGGCTGTAAAATGACCAATTACCTGACAGAAGACTACGGAAAGAGGGGGGTGGGATGGGGGGGGGGGGGGTGGTTGGAGGAGTCGAAAAATATGTCTTTTACTTAATTCATCTAAACTGTAAAAGAAACTCGTCTTTCTTCAGCGACACTTCATACCTCAGCCTGTTACCTCGGAACCGGCCATCAAGCTGTCAGCTGACCCGGATAACGGGAGCTATTTTTTTTTTTTTTTAGAAAATAAAAATATGATTAAATGAAAACAAACACAAAAGATAACAAGTGTGATCTGTACTTAATAAACTGTTTTCTATTGTGATCGGCGGAATACCCTCCGCGACTCAAATATAAATGAAAAGGAAATCTCCCTTAGGCCTCGCGTAATTGCGTGACCCGTGTTAAAACAATGATTGATCAAAAGTCCTTAGATGTATGTGTCACTGAATTAATTCCCTTTGCAAATGCAAAACATGCAAAT
>NC_079431.1:2832045-2853471 GCF_026213295.1 Gadus chalcogrammus
GACAACCGCTCGAAACATGAAAATGACGTCCTTCCATCAGTTTAAATGGAACTCCAAAGCGTGCTCTGATGAACGGCGGGGGGGGGAGAGAACGCTGGCCGAGCTACTGTAGGGCCGCCGCGCCGCTGGCTGCACCTGATTGTACCTCCAACAAAGAAGCTTTGCTATGCTAACAATTCTCAACCGTACAAAGGGATCAATCTTCCTCCCAGGTCCAGCAGGTGACAGGTGATAAAGAGCGCCGGTAAGACGCTGTGGATAGGGCGGTGGATATTTGCTTCCCTGCCTACGTGGACAGACGGCTACCGCGACCGCACGGGCTTGTTGTGAAAGGCGTGTCGCGGGACAACACACACACACACACACACATAGATACAATGTAATCAATGAATGTAATCATGCATCCCGCCCTCGTTGTTCTTTCAACACCAGCGCGTTAGTTAGGGAATAGGTTTACCTAGCGACTAAGTGCTTGGCACTTGGTTCTATGAACATCCCCTTACTGTTCCGACAGTGATAGATTATAGTTTCTCTTTCATCTGACGAATGTACTTATTGTACGACGCTTTGGATAAAAGCATCTGCTAAGGGTCCGAATCAAAAATGTAAAATGAACGGCGTTGATGAGAACCATGGAAACAGCCAATACACCCCCTCCAGGCAGAGCGTACCCTCCCCCCCCAGGGGGAGGTTTACCGCGCTACGCACCTTGTACGGTCCAAACAGACGCCGCTTCACGTCCAGACGGTAGTCGCGTGCTTTGGCCTCGTCGGCCATGTCCGTGGCCTTCAGACGGAGGATCTCGTAGACCCTCCGCGCGTGTTTCTGCAGGGGGGGGGGGGGGGGGGAGAACATGAGAAGGAGAAGATGGAGTTAATGGAGGTTGTTTCTCAAATCAAACCGGCGCGGGGTCTGTAAATGCCATGGCGGCAGGAGGCCTCTGGGTGATCCAGAACCTGCTGACTCCTGACCTTTAAGGCCGTCTAATCAATGGTGGAGACGACGCTCGTAGGGGAAAAGGCTGAAAATTACCCAAATATGGCCCAGGTTTCAAACTGTGATTTAAAAAAAAGAGCATTTTGTAATTATGGTTTAAATAATATGAGGCGATATTCCTGTTAATTTCTTCAGACTTCTCCTGATTGAGTCGCCAGGTTAACTTTTAATAACTTAAGTTGCGTTCAGAAGGGTGACAAAGTCCACGCCCGGAAATCTTTAATCAACCCTTTCACTTTTCCTTCATTAGCAAAGATGTGGAGGTTTTAGGGATCTTGTGGTTTCACCTGCTTAAGACGACGGTTATGAAGGTTTATCTAACTCATCACTGTCAATATTGAAGCGATTTCTTCATTCGTGTTTACATTTATCGTCGATTATTTAAAAATTCATTTCATTTGAAACATTCCTTCCTTCTCCTATCCTGTACACTCCCTCTATTGATCCCCACGGCCACACAAGAACCCCAACACCGCTGCTCCAACGCGTGACCCCGGCCCGGACGGCATGTGGCTCAGGAGGTAGAGCGGGCAGACCGGCCATCGGAAGGTTGCTGGTTCGATCCCCGGCTCCTCCTAGCTCAGCGCCTCTGAGCACGTCGCCTCACCCTGACTGCTCCCGGCGAGCTGGCTGTCGCCTTGCGTGGTTGACAACGCAGTCAGAGTGTGAACGTGTGCATGAATTAGGGCTTTGACTCGGAACTGCGTTATTCGAATATAATTCGAATATCAAAAAATAAATCAAAATTCGGCAGTATATTAGGCAGCCCTTAATATTGGAACCTGTTATGGGCAGGCCAAGAGGGAGGGACGTCGGAGAACCCCACGCAGTCTATTCATAATATTGTAATGACCACGGAAGAGGCAGTGAATGAAGTATTGATTAGACAGCGATTTATTAGAAACCTAGTAAAACCGTTGGAACACGCAAGACCGGTAACCATAGCAACGCGATAAACAAACCTCACGAAGCCCAATCCAGGTCTTACTGAAGGCATTTAATGGTCAAAATATTATTAATAAATATTCGAATATATTTGAATATTCATATTAATAAACAAACAAACTTCGAATATGATTTTTGGGCAAAAGTAAAAGCCCTAGCATGAACGGGTGAATGTTGGGCGGTATTGTAGAGCGCTTCGAGCGGCCGCTGGTTAGAGTAGCGCCGTACAACGGCAGTCCGTTTTTAACGCACCTTGTTGATCTTCAGCGTGTCCTGGGCCTCCTTCACCATGACCTCGGAGAAGCCCAGCTGCAGCTTGTCGGGGGCGAAGGAGGGCAGCGCCCGGCAGAGCTTGGCCAGGACAAAGTCCCTGAGCTTCACGTAGCTCTCAGAGGGGTCCTCCGCTGGGGGCCAGAGACACAACCACACTCACAACCGACTCCGTGACCGGGGGGCCGGCAACTCAAGAAACACGTCACCCTTTGGCCTAATCATTAAGATGAATCACTAATCATTACAATGTTTAGCGTTTATTTTTTATGTGAATGTATTCATAGATGTATTTGTGCCGACAATCTTGGAAAGGAAAACTAAGATGCCACATTAGTATTCAGCGATGAGTCATTTTGAAAAGGCCACTGTACGTAAATATATGCTGCAATCCAATAGAACACACCTTTTCTGCATCTAGGACACTGAAACTGTCTAGTGTGGGGCTACCATTGGGCTAATAATATAATGGCGACCAATGTAGGTATAAATCCCAAAGGTCTTGAACCAAAGGCGATCGCCACCAACCTGTGATGTCCTGCACCTTGGGTAGGGTGCAGTAGAACCGGTGGACTGCTTCCAGGAGCTGAGCTCCGTGACCCTCTCCCTGGAACGGTGGTAGGACCAGCATTTGGCTGGGGAACACACACACACACGCACGCACACGCACGCACGCGCACACGCACACACACACACACACACACACACACACACACACACACACACACACACACACACACACACGCTTGTTTGAAATACAGTCTTTCAACGTGAAGTGATCGGGGTTGTGTGACAGGGTGAAACCCCCAATAGAAGAAGCATTGAGGGTGGATTAGGGTATCCAAAATGCGGGATTGTCACACGTGTATTCTAGTCGTAAACAGAACATGCACCACAGAATGTTTTCTCTTTGTAGACACCCATCATGTCTGAGCTTCCAAATGAACCAAACCGTGAATGAAAGTCTGCACAGCCAGGGCCAGAAAAGCAGAAAGAAATGTATAATTTTCTCCTCCTTTTGCAGCACAAAAGAACAGGAAGGAGAGAAGGCACGCGCTCCCCCCGGCAATTACCTCACACGTGGTCTGGTTTTGTCTGGGTACACGTAGTAATTATAGACCGTCATGTAGCCAACAGTTGCGTAGAGAGTCTCCCCATCTTTATTGTACTTTTCAAATCTGTAGATAAAACACAAAGGCAAGCAGGTCAATTACAGACACACTTCCATGCAAGCGCCCGTTTTTTCCCGCTCCATTCGACAAGCCCCCCCCCCCCCCCCCCCCCCCCCCCCCCACACACACACACACACACACACACACACACACACACACACCACCACCACCTCCAGTGCCAGTGTGTTAGAGCAGGCAGGGTCCCCGATTGGTACACCTGCTGCAGCCTGAATACATTATGCACTTAATTGGAGTACTGCAACTTAGAGCAGGAGAGGGAGATTGGAGGGGGGATTGAACTTCTCCAAATCACTTCAGTCCTTTCGGCCATTGTCCACGTCAATAGGTGCCGGGGCAAAGAAAATACAGACAGAGGCTCTTTTTACTGTTTACACATTGTTCACTGTTTCAAAAGACAACAGTATTCAATTCAGCCCTTGCCCCTGGACAGAGAAAATGGAAAATGAAAAGGGTTTCTGGGCACAAAGGGAACTCTTCCAGATCAACAATTCTCCTATGGAGGGGGGGGGGGATAATCAAACTGGCTGGGTAATTGGCCACAAGCGTCTCAAAGGACTGCTTTGTTTTTCAATGACACAATAAAGGCTTTGGTGGGGAGGGGGAAGGGGGTTCAGGGTGTGTGTGTGTGTGGGGGGTGGGGGGGCGGGGTGACACTGGTTAAGGAGGGCACTCACACAAGAAAGAAGTCCCAGCGATCGTCGTCCGCGTCGATGAAGCTGGCCGTCTCGATGAACCACATGAGGAAGGTCTGAAGCCGGCCGTGGTACTCCTGGAAGCCCGGGCAGGCCATGTCCACCTACAGCCCAGGAAGACAAGAGGGCCCTGGGGGAGTGAGACCCTGCTGAACGCACTCCTGCCGGTGGATCCCAGACCAGTCGATTCAATGGGTTTGGACTAGGACAATGAAACACCCGACTGCTGGAGCCAAGCCTTAAAGAACAGGCACAAGTGTTTGAAAACACGCAGGCTTTACACTAGGGTACATTCGGAGGGTTTAGTATCGTGAAGTTATCTACATTACATTAGACATTGGAAACATTGAGGCAACGGACCCAGGAAACAAACTAAATCAAATTGATTTTAGCGGTGTGCATTTTATATACATCTTCGATTCGCAGAGGCTCAAGAATCGCCGCAACAGATTAATCAGGGAAGAGGCTGAATCCATATTGAATGAGCTGTCGAGTTGAACTGAAACAAAAACAGGAAGTGAAGCTAACTTGCACTGATAAGTTATCCAAAACTGTTGCCCAAAACTGTTCGCTCAGTATTGCTGCGGTCATATTGTCAATAAATAAGATCAACGAAGTGGTCGATACAGTCCGATAGCTCTCAGTCTGAATCCTCTTTCGAAATTGTAACTCTACCTCAGTTTCCAAGTTAAGGCCTAAACAAAAAAATTTGGCCGGGACCACTTAGGTGCTGAGTACGAGACAGGAATAGTTTCATAATTATATTTTAGATCATAATACATAACCTGCTATTGATATATATATATACGGATGGAATAAACCCATGTTACGCACGTGTTTGTTCGACGGACACTGCAACATCACATGATTGAATCATCTTAGCCATGGAGGTGTCCGAGGGTATTGAACAATGGTGTCCAGTTGGTGTACAACCGTGACATTAAGAAAACCATGGGTTGGGTCTTAATTTGGGTTGCAGAACAGCCATCGTGTCTCCACAAGTTAGCCGACTTTGTTTAGTAGCTTAGGTGAGTAGTTTAGTCAACAGAGTGGTAACAGGGTCAGCCCTCAGTCCAAGGACCCAGTGGGTGGTGGGTGTCCTGTATCTACTGCTGGTTAGTATCAGTCAGATCGCGGCGTGCGCACCTTGCAGATCTGGTAGGTGAGCTCGCCGGCCTCCTCGTTGTGGACCTTGTACGTGTGCAGCAGGTTGCCGAAGGGCCGGAAGTTGGCCTCCTTCTCCAGCCGCGACACAAAGTCGTCCGTGCTGCAGCTGAACCCGGCCGGGATGATGTCCCGGATCTTCACCTCCACGTCGTCCGCCTGGGGGGAGAGACGCAGACGTACTACGGTCATATTCCCTGACAGGTCATGGAAGATGTGGAAGCAGGGACCTCAGGAATACTCGTTGGGAAAACGACGCGGTCTTTGATTCTAATGATTCTACTTTTTAATAATTGTTGCGTTAGGCCTGTAGCCCGCTTTTTGTATTTTTCCTTAAAGTGTCTAAAATAGACCTCAGTCCCATGCGAAGCATTGAATAAAAATACAGCCATGCTGCATTCGCGCTCTGTGTGTTTAAAAACAAGATGATTCCCATTCGTTTTTCAGGTCGCGATTCAAATATGAACTGAAATTCACGCTCAGAGTGCATTGAGGTCGAAGGAGGATCATGACATAAGTAATAAAAAGATATAATGCATAATCTATATGAAACTCCTTTTATGACGATCTAAAAATGTGCACGAGGATACCTGGATGGAAGGATGCATCTTAATGCATCTTAATAACAAATGTAGCTTATTATTTTGTAATCTGAATTTGTATCACGAATAAATAACTGCATCAACACATAGTAGTGAAATAAACCAACATATATAACTGAGATCTCCTTACCGATACAAGTAATGCATGAATATTTATTAAGTCTCAAGTCTGCAGCAGTAACGGTACAAATGACCAAAGCTTCCTTAAAAGGTCTGGGGCAGAGAAAAGGACTACAGCACTTGATGTCATTCTCAGTCACAGAAAGTCTTTAAAAAGGGAAATGTACATCGAGGCACTCGCTTTCATTTCAGCAAAACAATGTGCAGCAAAACAAGGAAATAAAGTGGAAGATTACATCTTTTTGTGCCGGAGAAAGGAAAACGATTAGGCAATTAAAACTGTCAGCTGAGCTGAGGCTGCTAACCCCCCCCCTACCCCCCCCCACACACACACACACACCACACAAAAAGCCAGTGAAAGAGCCCTTAATTCAATACATTTACTACTTATGTTAAACCATGAATATGTGATGAGATGCCACAATAACGCATTTCTGCTTCTCACTGGGCAATAAAATCTAATGAATTGATCTTAACTTAACAAACCTCAGGCCCCATTCATCATCTCAGAGGTCTCTCCTCTAATCCCACCAAGCGGACTCAATCAAATGAATTCCCCCCCCCCCCCCCCAAGCATTTTCAAAGCGTCTTCTGGACAAAGAGTACCCTACCCTTGGACTTTTTTTTTTTTCCTTTTTCGTTTTACTCGGCAGAATGCGAGGGTGAGTTCAGCTGTAATGTTTGCATTGTATCCATTTCCACAAGGATTGACATGAGAACACGCTGCTAAGCAGTCCTTTCACACCATTTGCATGCGTGATGGCCATTAGTTTTGTGACGAGGTCCTTGCCGGCCGGCATTGAGCAGGAAGGGGGGGGGGGGGGAATGAAGAAGGCCTGAGCAAAACGGACGACAAAAGGCTAATACAACACCGCGCTAATGCCCCTCCCCTCGCAAAGACATCAGCTAATATCCAACTGGAAGTAATGCACCTGCAGTTGAATGCCCCTTAACCATTGTGATTGTTCGCCTGGGTTTCTAAAGGAACACGGAGCATGCTTTAAAGGCCAGAGGAAAAACAAGTTGCATTGTGGCCGCCACTCTCTTCAGCGTTCTAGACGAGGATCGGGAACGACCCGCGCTGCTGGAGGGGTGTCTGGGATTGACGTGATTGTGACACGATGTTTTCCCTTCAAAATGTTTTATTGCGTTTATTACACGTCAACGAATGGAGATGTGAAAGAGCACTCAATGCATTTAGATTTACAACTAGCAGACGCTTTTATCCAAAGCGACTTACGATAAGTACATTTGTCAGAAGAATGAGAAACAATATATTGCTGTCGGTACAGTAAAGATGTTCATAGAAACAAGTGGCAAGCACTAACAATCACTAGGTTAACCCATTCCCTGTATACAACAAAGAGAGCTAGGATAAGACTCTACACAACCAAGTACTATAACGGCATGTAATGAAATGCATGTAATGGTGTGGTTTGCAGTGATTTTAGCGGGTGTTAACCCCTCTCACAAAAAACAGACGTGACAGACTTGTGAGTCTACACACTAGAAGCAAAAATTTGCAGTTGAAACACGTTTTTTTTTTAATGCATACAAAAGAAATGGCAGCTAAACGTTCGCCAACGGCTATTCCTCAGAGAAGACGTGCTGAAAATGACGCTTCAATATTCACACAAAAATTGCAATTCACGTGTTTAAATCCAGAGTTGTTAGTATCTACTACATTGAGAGCAGTGCAACATGAAGGGGGCTTGGAAACCAAAACACTTTTGGCACGGGAAAGTCTGGCATTATAGTATTTTTTTTGACCGATTTAATGGGGGGAGGGGGGGGGGGGGGGGGTGGAAAGGTGATTTTTGATGACAGTCTAGTATCAAAGTGGCAGCTGCATGCACTCTGTCCCCCCCTCCCCGCCCCCTGGCTCCAGAGACCTCCTCTCCCACCAGCTGCCCATGCAGCCAGACAGTCTGCAGCATGGACCCCGAGATGCTGCCTGAACTGCGCCGCTCCCCAGCTCTCTACCTCCACGCCAGCTGCACTCAGACCCTCAACAAGGTGAACACTTAGGGGTCAGCACAGATTCCCAAAGTAGGGCCAGACGGAGAGACAGACAGGCCGAGGGGCCCAGCACCAAATAAAATACATAATTTTAGTTGTTCAATTTGGCCACGACCGGACAACTTCTCTACAAACCTTTTCGCTTGAAGCCAAGTTGCTTTTCTGAACGCGGTTTAAAAGACGCCAACTGGGCGGTTCATGAGATGACAAACGGCGAGAGATCAATTCGAAATAACAAACCTATTAAAGAGATTCATTTGAATAAATAGTTGAACTGTCTCATGTACGTTGTTAACCCTGGTTAGGGAACCACTACCACCACCACCACTACCACTACCACTTCCACCACACCTACCACAATTCAATCAAATAAATTTGCCCATGCATCTTCAAAGCACCTCCAGGACAAAGAGCCCCGACGCTACCTCACAATAAGACCAGTTAAAGCCATCTCCAGGCAGGACAGCTGTCCCAGTGTCGGGTCCTCTGACTGGTATAGGATCCATACCACTTCTCAAATTCTCAATCACCGCAAGTGTCTCGCAATTACTGCCACAATAGAAACGCGGGAGCACCATTTGCATTCATGAAGACGGAGCTAATTTCTCCTACGTACTCCACATGAAATCGCAGGCGGACGACAACGACCATACGACTAGTATGGCCAGCGACGGCCTTCAAAAGAGGGTTAAAAACATTAGATATGTTTTGAATCCAGAATTCCCCTCTATGGATAGCAATAGAAGGAGCGAGCGAGGCATACTTCTCTCTGGGCCTCTGAATACATTCATGAGACACCCAACCGGGACACATTCCCTCTCCCCGCTGATTCAATCACAGAAACTCTACAAATCAATGCTGATACGGGACCACCCTCTCTCTCTCTCTCTCCCCCCCCCCCCCCCTCCGGCGAAGCCTTTAAAATCCCCGTTCCTCTGACGGGGTGGAGCGGGATTAGTGTAGTCGCACGGGGCGCTACGGTGGAGCTGAGATTAGTGGCACAAAGGAGGAGATCTCTTACTGGAATAATGTCCCCACCCAGAGAGTGGCCCTAACTCAGCCCCAGTTGGCGACCAAACAACATCCCGGCACAAAGAGAATAGTCGACAGATTACAACTGCGTTTGCCTTAATCCGGAGGTGGCCGTGTAGTCACATTTTTCCCTGCTTGTTCTTCAGTCAGTGAGGTCTGGAAACAGCTGAGAAACACATGCGTGTGCTTTCCTAAGCACTTGGAGGTGAGCCCCCGTGACAGTGAAAATGTCCCCCCGGAACACGTTCTCAAGAATGGGATATGCAAACATGCTTGCATACACAAATATACTTATGTACACACACACACACACACACACACACACACACACACACACACACACACACACACACACACACACACACACACACACACACACACACACACACACACACACACACACACACACACACACACACACACACGGGTGAGTACTCATTTAAATTGTGGGAAAGAACTGCTCTACAGTGCAATTACTTAAAAAACACCAGCCATATTTTCTTTGTAATCAATTAATCCAGCGTGTTATATTATAAACGCTGCAATTAAAGTGTCCCACTCAATCAAAATCAGAAAGACGTGTTGTATTGGACTGGTGTGGTGCGTTGTGGACAACAGACCCAGTAGCTCCACTTGAAGGGGTCGTGCACGTGGAAGGGCCATGCATGTGGAAGGGGCCGTGCACGTGAAGGGGTCAGGCATGTGGACGGGTAGTGCACGTGGAGGGGTCGTGCACGTGGACGGGTCGTGCACGTGGACAGGGCGTGCACGTGGACGGGGCGTGCACGTTGGAGGAGCCGTGAACGCGAAGGGGTCGTGCCCTTGAACGGGTCACGCATGTGGACGGGTAGTGCACGTGGAGGGTTCGTGCACGTGGAGGGGTCGTGCACGTGGACAGGGTGTGCACGTATGGCAGTGAACATGTGACTGAAAGGTGCTCCATTTCAGCGTCAGCTGAATGAGTAGTGAGCTCTCTGGCCATGGGGGGCGGGGTTCTCTGTAGGAAACGTGTGTTCCTGAGCATCTGATGCACTACTTTGTGATGGACTCCAAAGTGGTCTAAATTCAGCCCACTGCAATACCCAAGCAGTAGCCAGGTCATATACAATCCTTGATAATCGTATTGATGTCGGCCTCATGTTTACCTTGACGGTGTGTTTGGGTTTGAAGAATTCAGTGAGAGTGGCAGTTATCAGTAAGTGGACAACAGCTTGACTCTACAATCAAGCATCATAATCTTGGTGGAAAAAACATTTCCATCGTCCACAACAAAAAAGGCTTTCTTTTCTGTTATGTCGGTAATCGGGGAGGGATGTTTCAAATGCATATCTGGATATTGATGTGTTTTTGTGGACAAAATATTTACACCATGGCTTCTCTAACCATCTTTCGCAAAGAAACGGTATATTGTTATACTATTCGACTCAACTGGTATCCACTGCGACATCAAAACAACTTGCTTGTTGTTTATCCAAAGAAGTATTTTAAAATTCCTTTTAGGCATTTCACATTTAAAAAGAAATTGTGGAACAATGTCAAATTCTCAACTTCTCTCATTTAGATCATGAGGTTCCATGTTAGATAGACGCAAATATAAATACTTTGTGGTAGTGGCAGGTAGGTACATTTAGTAATGTGTAACATTTTAACAAGCTTAACATAGCCTGGACATATATGTAGTCAATGCTAACAGATAGTTACTTAATGAATGTATCAAATATACTAAATTCGTATAACTCAAATATTCTACAAATAAAAACACTCCACACGCCTGAAACCCTTCCACTCATGCCACCCAGTCAGCCAAGCTACACTAGTTCACGTCGGTTTCCCAGTAAGTCAGAGTGGACAAAAACTCCAGCCAATAGGATCAGAGGGGATGAGCCCAAGATAAACCATGGCGACTTTAAGCTACTTTCTCCTAACTGGTTTCGGTTGGTAGCCGTTGGCGATTGATAGCTGGTGTCCTTTGCCAAATGGGAATCCCCTTCCACACACGCAAGATTTCATCAACGAACAAAGCAAATTGACCTTGTTTGATAATGGCCCCCTTTTCAGCTCGCTCAATTCAACAGATCATTGGAAAGAGACTAATTTGTTCAGATTAGCCCTGTTTATAAGGGGCAGATAGGAAACAATTTCATAATTTTCCTACATACAATATTCATATATTCGTTTGATATCAATATATTTGTATCAAACAATTTTAACGATATTAGAAAAATATTATTGCAACGACTCCGCAGTGCAGCGGAACTTTTTAATCTAAAGTGCCAGTTGACGAACGAAGCCAGTGAAATGTTGCTTGATGCTACAAGCGTTACTCATCTGAAAACACTAAGCTTTCTCTTCAATGAGCCGTCCAGTAAGGACACAACAGACACAACCCAAGGACAGAGGCCACTGGTTTACATGGGGGGGGGAAACACTTGGAGACAGTGGAGAGATGCAAAGCAGGAACCGGACACAGCACAGTGCTCTGATTAGGGATCAACTCCCTGCCGTAAGGTACAGAGGCTTGATACCTGATGCCTGAAGTCAACCTGTAGGCAGCTTTGAGCGAGGGGCAGGCCTGGGATAAAACCCCCCTTCTAAATTAATAAATAAAGGCAAAATATAATAACAGCATATTATCCTTTTTTTTCTCCCAGAATGAGATGCATGTTATTTGCGATTTAATAATATAGCATAGAAATAGTGGTGTAACTTATATTTAATGATACATTGCATACATCAACAGCCACCTTGGTCACCAGTATATATTATATATATTTAAACTAAACAATGCGATTAAAAAAATAGGTCCTTAATAAAGCAGACAAGCGAGACATATTTGATGAGGGTGAATTACGAGTTCTTACCTCGACACAATCAAACTTCTCCGTGACCTTCGAGGAGTATTTGACTTTGAAGAGTGTGCTCAGGTTCCCAGCGCTATAATACAGCTGTATTTGAAGCCCTTTGTATCCGAAAGCCACTTCACTGAGGGGACACGGAGGGAAGGGGTCGTGGTCAGTAACAAAGTGATCTGCACACAGAAGGCACCTCTGTGGCCGTGGCTCATAACATAAGCAATGTGTATTGTTTACAGTCATTTCATTAAAACGTGAATGCAATTCATCCCATTGTACAATAACAGCCCAGGCTAATAACAGCCTTGACAACACAGCAGAGCAACAGATCTCTGCAGAGATCCCGCCATGCTAGAGGCAACGTCGAACAGGGGATAAAACCGTTAAATATCCGTCTTTGTGTCAAATGACTAATACAAGAAATTGATTTCATTATGCAACTGTGTGATTGAGTTAGGTCGGCAATTAAGCCTGCTGAAATAATTAATGTACCAATTACGGAGTTCCCAGTGAGTTGATTGTGGCAGGTGCAAGTATAACCAAGCCTACTTTTGACTAATTCAGAAATGCGATTGAGAGCATAATGACATGCTAGTGTAGCCAGCACCAGTATGTCGGGGCTGCAGCCCATAATAACCAGTACAACAGCAATATTAACTATTGACATGTTGGACAATGCATTTAATCTTTTTCTGCTTATGTATTTGCATATTTGAATACTTGTGATTACTAAATTATACTTGTCTGTTTTTGTGACCTTCTCGGGATTACCGATGTAAATAAATAAACACGAACGTGTCAAAACAGCGATTTAACGTCTATACCTTATATTACATAAGGGTTGTGTGTAGGTCGGTGTTAAAGGGCAATCAATACAACCCCAATTGAATATTGATTAGTTCAGTAAGAATTATTGTGAATAGTGTTTATGATGGACTTGTTCAAATATATTCTTTTTGGTTTCATCACGCGCAGCCTGCAGCAGTGTGCTACCATGCTTCTTATTGGTGGTGGGAAGAAATATTTATAAAACAAGAAAATTTAAACTCCACACCTAATTGAGGTTCACCCCCAAGCCTTCTTGCTGTGCAGCATCGTGGAAAGAGGTTTCTGACAGAGCCTAGCGCTTACGTGTACAATAGTGGTGGTACTTAGTGGAGGAGGCGTGGCTACTAGAGGTGGGAGTTGCTTAAAAGACAAGCATGTTTGGGTCAAAAAGGAGCACCTGATATAAACACCGCCCTAGCGGTTAACATTGGGACTACTTGTGGAAACAACGTTTCATGCAGATTTGGACAGTCGACGCACATGACGGTAGACACGTCTCTGATACAAAACTGGAACATTGATTCCTACGGACACTAATGATTATAGGGTGTGCATGCTGAGAGAAACACCACTTGATAACTAGGGCTCAGACCGAATATTGGTACATTTGGATATTTGTTTTTTTAGGCAGGCATTCAAATCTCAATTCATTATTTGAATGCTTCCGTTTTGTTTTGTTTTTATTTATTTAAATAATTGTTATTCAAATTTTTTAGGCTGCATTATTATTAACCCATTGCTGGTTATGATGTGATGATTATAAACCATAATACATAACATTGTTCACAACTCACTCGTCTCCATAAAGCTGATGACTGTACTCGGGGTGAAATGTCGTTCCATCATCCTCCAAGTCCTCTGGGAAGCGGACTGGGGGAAACAACCAGGCACAGCAATGGTCAGGCTCACATAACATCCCCAACGGCCTCTTGAAATTCATTATGTGGTCATCTTCATTATACAAAGCATACAGGAGATCCATCCGCACACTTACCCAGCTTCAGACAGATGGCTTCGTTCGTGTCACACTTGTACTCTGCTAGTTTCTTCTCCATTGCGTTTACTCCTGTTGAGATAAACCGGGACAGGACATCACGGCTCAGTCATAGTGAGTTACAGTGGCTGTTATTCACCACAACTCCTTCATAATGAGTTCCAGAGGCTGTTATTCACTACAACTCAGTCAAAGTCAGTTAAAGTGGCGGTCATTCATTACAACTCAGTCATAGTGATCTACAGTGGCTGTTATTCACTACAACTCAGTCATAATGAAAAACTGTTCATGACATTTCAGCACAACTCAGTCATAGCAACAGTACATATCATGCACTACAACCCAGTCATCACAAGGAATAACTGCATTATATTAACCACCTGCCAGGAGCTACTAGCTCCTGGCAGCTTCTTCCTAACACAGCTCCTGGTATGAACCGTTATCCACCATGACCGAGTTGTGAGCTCAGGAGCTTTTATGAACGGAGCTGTGGTGAATATAAGGCCGTTATTCACGGGGATGACTGAGTTGTAGTGCATAACAGCAACTGTTATGAACGGAGCTTGATGGAGAACATGAACAACGAGGTGGTGGTGTTGTCCTCTCCTCTTCTCCTCTACTACTGTAGCTCTTCCTCCAACCACCAGCCACATGTACAACGACCTCTCAACGCGTTACACGGTGTCATTGTGAACGTAAACGTGTCCCACCGAGGTCTAAACACCAGTCGTGCACCCTGGGCCTTTCCTCTGAAGAGACGTCAACCTGTCTACTCCAGCTAGCTAGCTTAGCTTAGCTTGTTGTTGTTATCATTGTTATTAAAACGTCCGCCTTTGGTTTCTCTGGCGTGATGCTTCCCCACCCCCTCGACCAACCCGTCCAGGGAGAGAACCGGAGTAATTTGTGGTACTTGAGGTACTGTGGTGCTTTGGGACTTACCCGCCATTTGAAGCAAGCGGTGTTAGCAGCGCTGCTGTTGCCCTGAAAGACCCGCGGAAACAACGGCACTTCCGGACCTGCGCACTTCCGCCGCCGCCGACTATCACTGGCTGCTGTCAGACAACATTCACTTCTTCGATGGGTTTAAAAATATTACATTGGGTTATTAGAAATAATTTTAAAAAGTCAAATAATAATGTTGAAAAAAACCAGAAAGGGCTATATCTGTTGGAAAGAGACTTTTATAATTCTATCTTGCAATATAACAGATGGGGATTAAGGCCAACCCTATGCTGATTAAAGCTAAATGTGTGTGAATATACCAATATATATATATATATATATATATATATATATATATAAAGTTGCTGCTGCAGTGTTTACAAGGGTATGTCCTTACTTTCTTCATTCATTTAATCATTACAAAGTATTCAAAATAAATTGCGCATGTAAATTTAACGTGTCTTACATATGTCATGTAGCGTAACTTTTTCAATATATTTCACACGGCTGCATGTTTTAAAATATTTATATTCACAGTTTTATCCATCGTGAGTCCTATACTGGGCCAGGGGAAATGCCAACGCAACCAAGACACGGTCCAGGCTCACTGAAGTAAAAGTCCTCGTCTTCAGCAAGTGACGTCACCCATCAGCATGGCCGTCAAGGTGACTATGTCAATATCTCTTATCAGTAATTACTTTTGACTGTAATATCATCGATTATCACCGGTAGGCCTATGGAGGACAGTCGTATGTCTTTTTATAGGACATGTTTATGTCAGAAGTCTGCATGACAGTTTGAGCATCTCTACACCGAGGCAGTACTACTGTTAATGGAGAACCACCTGTAATGACTTTATTCTCTGAGAAAGTTGATGAAGAAACTTCACCATCCACATCCAGGACCGTGTGGAAGACTTTTTCCCGAAAAGCCTATTTATATATTCCTAGCAATCGCCTCGTTCGCCTATTGATTGTTGTGTTTGACAGATTAGACTGATTGGGAATCTTGAAACAAAATATGAACCCTGTCTAATAAATCAGAATAAATAACATACTCTAAAGAAACAGATCGTCTGAAAAAAAAAAAATAATAATAATTTTCATATTTCAACTTGCTTGTAATAGGTGCAGGCAATGCAGAGAGCGGATCCCCATAGTTTAAAGGCAATCTTTCTGAAGGTAAGTCTGTTTTTATTACCGCCTAACTTATGATACACAGAAGAATGTAACCTTCCACTGCGAACACACGATTTAAGGACATATTGCTGATCCTATGTCTAGTTAAGTTGGAGTAGTTTCTGAAGCGATCGGCTTGGAAAAGGTCAGATAAGTCCATGGTCTAATTTTGGATCCTCTTTAACAAACATAGAATGTATTCTTACTTTGGTTACTTGTATGGCCCATTAAGTTGTATTACAATATCTTGGCATGCTTTTTAAATCGTCTTGATATAAATAAAGTTGTTGTTTCTATGCGTGATTGTAAACCACCGGGTCGTGTTTGTGTAAACTGCCGCTTGAAAATAAGAGTCTCCTTATCTCACACATCTGACGTTAAAACGTATGTAGCAATTTGTAGCAGCTCCCGAGTTCAGGACGAAGGAGTTAATTAATAGATGTTTATTCCAACTGCCTGCATAATTGTATCAAGACCTAATCAGGCTCAAACTCGAGGGGGAAATTGGCATAGCCTATAATTATTTTAATGTGTTAATACGTTGGTTGGGAATATTATTTGTGACAAAGAAAGAAAAACATTGTCGCTTGTTGTAGGGTAAGGACTAAGGATGTTTTACTTTTTCTTTACCCTCTATATGGACCTGGGCTCTATTTCAAGGGTGGCATTTCTGCTCCCAGTTCATGTTCTGTGCTTGTGATTTGCGCCGTGAAACCCAACCCAGCTCTAAAAATGACCTTTCGGCTCATCCTAGTCTCTACTGCTTTGTAACACGTTACTCTCCATTCTACTCCACGGTTCTCATAGGCCTACACATAAATACATATCTTGGCCTGTGTTATACTGCATTTTAGATATCAGTGGCTGATAATCGATAAATAGCTTATTGAATCAATTATTTTGAATTACATTTTTTCTAAACGCAATGTAATATTTACATGGAATATTTTTTGGGGTATTTTCTTCTATCTTCCTTTACATAAGAGTGATTGTTTTTTATCGCTGTATTTATCCACCATTAATTCATAAATTATCATCAGTAGTTCCTGATTTTTGGTTATAGATTGAGCATTCCTAACAGATTCTCTGTGTGTGTCTCTGTGTGTCATTGTTTCCTTATGCCTATGACTCTCTGTGTGTCTCTGGGTCTCTGTGTCTCCCAATGTCTCTCTATGTCTCTGTGTCTCCCTATGTCTCTGTCTCTCTGGGTCTCTGTCTCTCTGTGTCTCTCTCTGAGTCTCTGTGCCTCATCTCTCTGTGTTTCTCTGTCCCTCTGTGTGTCTCTATTTCTCTTTGTCTCTCTCTATGTCTCTGTCTCTCTCTCTTGGTCTCTTTGTCTCTCTATGTCTCTGTGTCTCTCTCTCTTGGTCTCTTTGTCTCCCTATGTCTCTGTGTCTCTCTCTTGGTCCCTGTGTGTCTCTGTGTCTTCATCTCTCTCTATGTCTCTGTCTCTTTCTCTTGGTCTCTTTGTCTCCCTATGTCTTTGTCTCTCTGGGTCTCTCTCTCTCTGTTTGTCTGTCTCTCTCTATGACTCTGTCTCTCTGCGTCTCGCTCTGGGTCTCTCTCTATCTCTCTCTGTCTCTCTCTATATCTTTATCTCTCTCTGGGTCTCGGTGTATCTCTGTCTCTCTGGGTCTCGGTTTGTCTCTGTGTCTCTGTGTCTTCGTCTCTCTGTGTGTCTCTATCTCTCTCTCTGGGTCTCTCTCTCTCTGTCTCTCTGGGTCCCTGTGTGTAGTATGCCAGCGTGGTGGAGGATGGGGACCATTACATGACCCCCAGGGACTTTGTGCAGAACTACCTGTCGTTGCACACGCGGCCCCAGTACAACCCCAGGACGGTGAGCCTCCTGGCTGGCGTGGCCGACACCACCAAAGACGGGTGAGTAGTGAGCACCCATGGGACTCAACCTGGAAGCATACATATATCGATTTACTACCTGATAACATGTTATTACATCCCCAGTGGACTCAATGAACATCTGTTATACATCTATTGATTTGAGCACAGTTATTTTTTAACAGACAATGCTACCTTTATATATTGAATGTATGTGAATTGCATTCTGGTTGAATTAACTATAATTAAGCTGTAAAACGATGTATATAAACCTAAAAATGTCATGTGTGTTTACAATCACGGAATAACGATTTACTGGAACAATGATAATAAGCTCATTTCGAAATTATATTATAACATTATGACATATTATAATGTCGATTCTTAATTGCCCTACTTTGGCAAACCATTTAATTCATTAATTAAAATTGTATGCAATTGGACACTGATACACTGATGATATCTGCAAACATTTGTCCTTCTGCAACACAGCAACTCTTCTCTCTCCTTCAAACAGACTGATCTCTTTCCAGGAGTTTCAGGCCTTTGAGTCGGTTCTGTGTTCCCCGGATGCCCTTTACCTCGTGGCCTTCCAGCTGTTTGACAAGACGGGCACTGGGAGCATCTCCTTCGGTAGGCGGTGGGGGTCTGGGCGGGGTGGACGGAGACACCATGTTCTCCGTACTGTACTCGAAACATCGGTGATGTTTACTGTTTGACTCGGAGGCTTCTGTCCACGGCGAGTGATCATTTTCATGTTATAAAGGAGCAGGTGTGAGTTAGGGCAGATTGGATCAAGGATGCCCAAAGGTAGACGTCGGACACTGGGGATCGAACCCGGAACCTTTCAGCTGTCTTCCTCTACAACTCCTCACTTCTTTGTTTCCTATCTTTTCTCATATACTCATTTTCTATAAAACATGATGAAAAAAAACAACCAAAAAAAATGTCAATGTAGATTTCACGTATTTCACGATTCGCTGGCGCTTCTTGCGGCGGTTGTCATCCTCCTCCTTATCTAAAGCTGCCACCGTCAGGAGACGATGAACCACAAACGTTTTGTGTATTTCTGTACCCGACCCGGGGGCCGTTCTGTGTGCTGTGGGCCCCTGGCCCCGTGGAGAGCCCCCCCCTCCTACTGTAGCGGGCGGCGTCGTGAATGTGAATGACTTGGCGTGAGCCCGTGTTTGTCTTCCCAAGACATCTGGAGTGCGTTGAGTCATCCAGATATCAGCTGCGTGGAGCAGGAGGAGGGGGAGGAGGGGGAGGAGGTGGCTGCGGGGGGGGGGGGGGGGCATCACATCCTATAACCTGAACCATCTGATTCAGGAGGAAGACGAAGTGGGGGGGGCGGAGAGAGGGGGAGGGGGGGTAGACCACAAGTGTTACGGAAAGTCTTCACATCATGCATTTCCCCCAAATAGAGTCATAGCATTCCCAATTCATTATTAGACAGATCCCCCCCCCCGGCCCCAACACATAAACACACACACTTCCTACGACTCCGTTATCGACATTTCCCATCGAACTTTAACTCTGTGCATCCCGATCCAGAACGACTAAACACTACATCGGCACAAAGCTGCGGATCGTATCCCCCTACTGTTGGACTGTTTGGTTGTCATGACTCATCGCCGACATTATAATCATCGGTCCGTGGTCTTCCTCTCCGCTCCGCAGAGAATGTGCGCGACATCTTCAGCCAGACCACGGTGCACCACCACATCCCGTTCAACTGGGACTGTGAGTTCATCCGGCTGCACTTTGGCCACGAGAGGAAGAGGCTCCTCAGTTATCCCGAGTTCACCCAGTTCCTGCAGGTGAGTCGCCGGCTCTCGTTCACGTGTGCTTTCCAGACCAGTGGTCCTCAAACATTTTTTATCCCGCGTACCACCTCAGAAAATAAAGTCCCAACATTATTATTATTATGTTAAGAAAATATTACAAAATAAAGTAGCGTAGGCCAAATGATATTAAAAGTTGGCAGGCACTTTGAGAACTGAACTTCGATCGGCCTAATGAGAAGGGTGTGTCTGCCTCCGCGAACAACGTCCTGTGATTTCTGGATCAATCGAGGTCACTTTCGGTCTTGAGAGAGGTGTGACTCAGCATCCCTCCTGCTTCTGTGTTTCGTTTTTTCTGATGGCAACTGAAGAGAAGCCTTTCTCGCATACCACCAAATAGCGTACCACAGTTTGAGAACCAATGGTCTAGATATACTCATAAATGTCCCCTTAATATAAGGGATGCCGACAGAGGGAATGAGACCAAGAACCTTCCAACGGGGGGAGTCGAAAACCCATACCATTGTTCGCACAACCGTTAATCACCTCACTTTCTCAAGCGGCTTTCACAGGTAGCGAGTCACGACTTAAAACGCTCAGAGCGCTGCCTTGCACGTCCGGTGGATTACCGCGCGACGTGTTTCGGGCGCTTGCATTGTGCCGGAACCCTCTTTGTGCTGGCGTGTCAAACGGAAAAGACGGCTTAATGCCCAGCATTACAGGTCGATTTGGTTAAAGGCTGTCTTCAGGCCTCGGGGGACTGAGCTGGGGGGGCCGGTGGGCTGAGCGGCGCCCGGGGGGTGGTCTCTCTCTCTCCGGGGTCTGGGGGCCTGACAGGCCGGCGGGGCTGTGGGGCCCTTCAGAGCAATTTGTGGTTCATCACAGTCGGCCGCGACGTTCCAGCGCTTCGCCAAAGACCCCCGTGCGGTGAGGGTTAAATCACTAATCTGTCCAAAGTGTAGTCGAGTTGTTTCTCCTCGGCGCGGCGGCCGCAGCTGATTTTGTATTGTGTCTTAGCGCCGTGTTTTTGTAAGTACCGTGATGGATGGAGGCTGAGGTGAGAAGCCAGCGATGTCTTCCCGGGGAAGTGGAGGCTTGTTATTTCTGCCGTCTGGGGCCTGCCACCTTGTGGCTGTTGTTTCATGCCTGGAATTAATTGGTGGAAACACTGGCCACACGTGTGGGTGTGTGGGGTGTGCGTGAGGTGTGGGCGTGGGGTGTGAAGGGAGAACGATCAGAGCCCGGTGCTAACGTGGTACGAGGTGACGTCTGTGGTATCGGATATCATCGCCTTGTTTTTCTTGAATCCAATCAGTGTAGCTGGGAAACGAAATATAATGCGATGTGACAGAAAGCCAAACAAGCGAATTAGTTCAATCAGCACAAATGATAAAACCATAAAGCACTATGACTGTCTTAATGCTACGACATGCTTCATCCTAAGCTGCTTACAGGGATTTCAAGGAGAGGGAGGTACGGGTTAGAGGGGAGAGAGATGTAGAGAGGGGAGGACAGGAGACAGGGAGAGAGAGGGGAGGACAGGAGAGAGGGAGAAAGAGAGCGGGAGAGATTGGAGAGGGCAGGGTAGGGCGGGGTGACCCCGGCATCTCCTTCTGATTCCACGGATGTCATGTTGAATCATCCTACCTCCGGACACACCTGCCGTCTGCCCCCCCCCCCCCCCCAAATCTGGGGACCACCCTACTCCGCATGCTTCCTGTTAGCCTGCTGTGATTAAGGAGAGCGAGAGCCTCTGACTCTGTCACTCCTGATGACCTCCATAACCAGAACGCCACAGCTGCCCAACTTTGATGTGCTTATACGTTCTCCTCTCCTTCTCTCTGGCCTCTCCTCCGCTCCAGCTCATCACTGGCTGGTAATGCGATGCCCGGGGTCACAGTAACCCCTCTCTCTCTCTGCTGCTTTGTGAGATAGTTTCACCTTCTCTCTCTGGCTCTCTCCCTCCTCTCTCCCCATCT